>NC_134802.1:6305118-6330118 GCF_046742065.1 Oratosquilla oratoria | reverse complement strand
TATGTAAATACATTTGCAAAAGGTTAATTACATTTAAAAAGTGTAAGTTTACTAATTGCTATAAATCATAAAAATATATCTATAAAGTTCAAATAGATATGTAAAGCTTTACAACTCTCTAAAATGTAAACTGTAATACTTAAGAAGTTTTTAAATAAACTGTGCTATAAAAACCTACAATTCAAATATACAAATGATTCTAAAACTATTCAAAACATTTATCCACTCATAATAATCTCACCTCAAAGTTCAAACAATGAAAAAACATTTGAACAAAATTTATAAAAAAAAAAAAAAAAATACAATCAGGGGTCCCTCAAATTTGAAACAAATTAAGAAAAACATTTCTTTAATAAAATAAAATCAATTAGGAATCCTTCAAAGGAAATAATATTACCCCCAAAAATAAACTGTTATAATCAAAAGTTTTATGTTACCAATGTCAATTAATGCACACTATCTCACAGAAGATCCTCAAAGAATTGTAATATTTTTCAAAACTACTCATATTCTATTCTATTTTACCTTGACTTTCAAAGAAAACGATCCAGTAATTAAAGTAAACAAAATTGAAATCAGAATCCAAAAAAATCTTACATATACCAAAGCTTTTTCCCCCTTATAAGGGAGGTAGCCAAAAAGAAAAAGGCATAAAATCATTCCCACCCATTCCATCCCTAAACACACTCCACTCCCCTCCACCCTCCCTACCATCTTAGCACCTCCTGGATGACGGGTCATCCCTGCACCTTGTCCACTGCCCTGGGTCAGAGGCAGTGTTGCATGTCACAGCATATCCACAGCAAGGCCGCTTCATTAAATCGGCGAGCCCCCCCCTCTCCGTCTCCCCATGCATAAAAGTAGAAGACGGGGAGAAATCCCTTCGGGCTGCGTCAAATTTTGCTCACACATACTATCTCTCCCCCCACCCATTCCACCTCATGCATCACAACATCATCCATATACAACCATTCCCCTGTCTTCTCCCGTCCTTCCTTAACAGACATTCCCCTCTTCCCCAATGCCCCCTTCACCCCATCCATCCATCTCATCGTAGGATATCCCCTCATGTTCACTCCCTCCACATCTGCCTTCCATAGCTCTTTTACTAGTCTTTCTTCACTCATTCTTTCCATGTGTTCAAACCATCCTAATACTCTTTCATCAACCCTATCTCCCAACTCCCTTTCCACCCACATTCTTCTCCTCACCTCATTTCTCACTCAATCTAGCCTAGTAACCCCCATCATACTTCTCAGACACCTCATCTCAAACACATTCAAACTCCTCTCTTCCTCTCTTATGTTCCATGTTTCTGCCCCATACAGTCTCCTCTTAGCATCCATTCCCAAATGTCTATTCCTCATTACACTTTTTAATCCACCAAGGCATTTACTCGCTTCTCTCAATCTATATTCTACCTCCACCTCCACTCCACCTTTTCCTGCCACATTTGCACCCAAGTATCTAAAACTATCCACTTCCTCCAGTCGCTCTCCCTTAATGCTCACTTCCAGTCTACTGCCACTTTCACCCTTTGAACATCTCATCACCTTACTTTTACCCACATTTATCTTCAGCTTTCTTCTTTCACACACTCTCCCAAACTCTGTCACCAACTTCCTCAATCCCTCCTCCAATCCTACTACAAGTGCAGTGTCGTCTGCAAACAACAGCTGGCTCACCTCCCACTTTTCTCCATTTTCTTTAACCATCTATCCCTGATCCACCACCCTTGCATGTACCTCTCGCACCAACCCATCCATGTACAAGTTGAACAGCCAGGGCAACATAACGCATCCCTGACAATGTCCCACCTTTACCTCGAACCACTCACTCTCTCCATTTCTTATCCTGACACATGCTCTAGTACTCACATAAAAACTCTTGACAGCTCCTAGAAGCTTTCCTCCTATCCCGTATATCCGCAAAACCTCCCATAGTGTATTTCTGTCTTCCCTGTCATAAGCCTTTTCCAGATCCATAAAAGCCCAAAAAACATCCCCTTTCCTATAGCTTTCTCGCATATCATTCTTACCACAAAAATCTGATCTACACAACCTCTACCTGTCCTAAATCCACACTGTTCCTCACCAATTACTCCCTCTGTTCCTCTCCTAATCCTCTCAATCAAGATCCTCCTATAAGCCTTCCCAACTGCACTTAACAAGCTAATCCCTCTGAAACTACTACACTCACACTTGTCCCCTTTTCCCATGTAAAGTGGAACTATACAGGCACTCATTCAGTCCTCCGGCACTCTACCCTCTCCAGTAAACTTTAAATAACCTCATCATCCAGTCCACTATCACTGTACCTCCTTTTTTTAGACATTCTGCATGGCATCCATCTAGACCAAGTGCCTTACCTGCTTTCATCATCTTAACAACTCCCTTCACTTCATCCTTACTTATTTCTCATCCATTTTCTTCGCTCATCACGGTAATTTTCTTAGCATTTCCCACTGCAACTATCTTTCCCTCCCTATCCTCCTTCACATTAAGCAACTCCCTAAAATATTCTGCCCATCTTCCCCTTACTGCCTTCTCTTACATTATCAACTCTTTTTTTGCACTTTTTACCTTTTCTTCTCTACTTGATTCACCTCCTCTTCCTCTCTTAATTTCTTTCCAAAAAATCTTTTCATTACTTTATTTTTTTTTTGTCATACTCTTACCCCATTTCACATCTGCTCTCCTCTTTGCCTCCTTTACCTTGTACTTTACTTCTCTTTCCTTTTCATTGTATCTCTCATATGACTCCCTCGTCCTATTTTGTAACCAATCTTTGAAAGCTCGCTTCTCTTCTAATAACTTCTTTGTTTCCTCATCCCACCATTCACTACCCTTTCTTCTATTTCCTCCTGTCCTTCTTGTTCCACACACCATCTTTGCGCACTTTGTGACTCCTTCCTTGAACCATCCCCATTCTTCCTCCACTTCCAGCTCTACTCTATCCTTCACTCCCTCCCACTCCTCTTTCAGCTTCTTCTTGTACTCCTCCTTTTCCTTATCATTTAAAGAGTTCACTCTAAGCACCTCCCTACCTTTTGTCCTTTTCCTTTCTCCATCTATCCTCCATTCTTAACTTACCTTCCACCAAAAAATGATCTGATATTTCCCCACCCTCTCCCCTTAGCACATGTACATCCTTAACTCTTCCTATTATACTCCTATCTACCACTACATAGTCCATTAACGCTCTATCTACCACCCTTCCATCCACCACCCTCTCCCATGTGTACTTATGCTTGACTTTCTTCTGAAACACTGTATTTGCTATCATCAACTCTCTAGACACATCTCCATCATCAACTCTCCAATACAATTCTTTCCTGGAACTCCACATTTCCCAATCACTCTGTCAGTTGGTTAATTTCCTACCCTAGCATTAAGGTCTCCCAGTACTATTACATTGACATTTCTCCCTAATCCCTCTATGCACTCATATAAATCTATCCAAAAAGCCTCCCTTTCTTCTACACTCTTCTCACTACCAGGCCCATATGAACTTACAAAAACCCACTTCTCATTTCCCAGTTCCACCTTCATCCACATTATCCTTGAGGAAACATCCTTCCACTCCACTACACGTTTACCTATCTCTTTACTTTCTAGTATAGTCACCCCTTCTCTCCCTCTCCCTCTCTTCACTCCTGATAACCTACCAATTACACTCCCAAACTTACACTCGCCCTTCCCTCTGAACTTAGTTTCACTCAAAGCCAATACATCCATCTTTCTTCTTACAAACATACTGCCTATCTCTTCCCTTTTACTCTCATCTGTACCACATCCACGCACATTAAAAGACCCAAACCTTAGGGTGCTGGTCGGAAAACTCCTAGACCCTCTTATGCCTTTACCTTTTTTTTAATTTCCCCTGTGGGGCTACAGGGAAAAGGATGCCTGGTCCTCATCCCCGTCCCTTTTTTCTCGCCTCTTACGATCCAAGTGGAAAGACTTGGTGGCAGTATTCTTTTTCCCCCACCACAGGGTGGGTAGGTGAAAAAGGAAATTAATATTCATAGAAATTGTACAGGACAGTAACAAGGGGTTGGGGGACAGCATAACGGAGGACAGTCGTATAAAGGTGTCATCATTTCTCTATGAACAGAGTTTTCCTCTCATCACAGACAAAATGATGTGTGGCTCTGGTCCGTAGGGGAGCCCCATATAGACCCTAAAGTATCAACTGCATGCTACTTTTGCCACAATAACATGCAGCCAATACACCAGACTGGATGCAGCTAATACCCCAGACGGATTTAGATAAGAATGCCATCAGGGTGAATGAGATTTTTAGGGTGTGAGCATTTGTCCATTTTTTAATCAAGGCTGTGAGCATTTGTCCGTACCCCATAGACTTAACCTCAGCATTGAGCAGACTGACCCCCTGATTCACATGAAATTTGTAGGGCGTCTCAGTACAAAACCATTGTGACCATGGAAGATTTTAATTATAAAAACATTGACTGGGAAATTTTAGTAGATCAGGAAGTGAATTTTTTCTGAGATGTGGTGCAGGATAACTTACTAAAACAAATAATTACTGATCCTACAAGGGAAAAGAATACTCTGGACTTACTCTTAACTAATAATGAGCACCAGGCTCATCTGGGGGTGTTGTCATGAAGGTAAGTCATATCTTTCTTCACGTCATCAAGTGACAGGAAGGCTAAGCCATCCATCATCCCAGTGAACAGCCGAATCTCTGAAGAGTCCTTGTACAAGTTGAAGTATGGAAGACAAATAAGTGGAAGAGCGGTGAGCTAAACACAGAGAACAGTTGGAGTTTCATTCACTGGCGTTTCGTCCTTACCAGGACATTCTCAAAGTACATACAGCCTCAGAAAATTAACAGCTTATATAATCCATCCTTGCCGTGTTCCTCACCCTCCATACTCTCATCCATCCTCAACCCTTCTCATGTGACTCCGACCATGCCGCTTCTCCCTCCGTTCTCAATTGTCCTTTTCACATCCTTGATAATTAGAGTACCTACCGCTACTGCTAATTTTATCAACCCTTCCCTATGGTTGATGCAGGGGTGGGAAGTAATGTAGGCTGCCTCCACTATTTTTCTTTTCTTTTTCTCTAGACCTTTGTGGAGCACCTCTATCTTGTTCCAATCTGGAAGATGACCACATTGGTCTAAATGAACTACTAGCGAGTTGGAGGTTCTGTGAGCTCTGACGACATTTTTGTGTTCATATGTCCGTAGCTCCACTGATCTTCCCATCTCTCCATAATATCCTAACGGACAACCACCACATGGTATATTGTAGATCGTGCCTTTCTCCATACCCTTTTCTGATTTATTTTTATTCTTGACAACATCTCCTAATTTTGTACCCGTGGAGAAAGCAACGCTCACACCCGCTTTTGTGAGATGTCCCAACTCCTCCGCGTACTTCGAGTTGGGGACGGACAAAAACCCAGCCCTGCCTTCTCCGGACCAGTCGTCCTTCCTTCTCATTATTACCGTTGCTTTCTTTCTCAATCTGTGCAGGGACTTCCGAAAACCCATAAAACAAACGTCCCGATGAGACCCATCACCTCTGGTATCGGGAGCGCCCCGCACAGACTGGCCAAATGCTTAGCCAAACCACTATCACAGAGGCTAGGCTCGATAAGTAACGCCCATTTAAAAAAAAAAACTCTGGAGATCTGATCACGAGGTTAAAGAATGTGGATCTTTCAGAAAAAGTGATGGCTAGTTATGATGTAACTGCGCTCTTTGCGAATGTCAAGGTAGAATGGGCGTTGGCAGCGCCAAAGAAGGTGGTAGACAGTTTGGATGAGGATGATTTACCAGTGGGGAAAAGTGATTACTTAAAATTAGTGTCTCTATGTGTGAAGTTTGGTCCTTTCATGTTCAACGGAAAAGAATACAGACAACACCGAGGACTTGCAATGGGTAGTCCTCTCAGTGCGGTTCTAGCCTCATTGTATATGGAAGTTTTAGAGACAGATTATTTCATAAGGATAATGGGTAAAGACACGCTTTGGCTGAGGTATGTAGACGACGTCCTTATCATCGCTCCGAAAGAGGCACAATTAGATGACAAGTTGAGTAGATTGAATCATGTCGAACCAAACATCCAGTTTACTATCGAGCACGAGATGGATAACAGACTAGCTTTCTTGGATACGGTAGTAGGTAGTAAGGTATCATTCTCGGTCTACAGAAAAAGCACCAATAAAGACGATGTGATTCATTTCTACTCAGCACATAGTAACAAAATTAGAAACGGAGAGGTTATAGGATTTTTCTTAAGGGCGTACCGTATTTGTAGCGAAGAATTTTTAGAGGATGAAATCAAATATATTTTCAAAGTGTTCACTAAACTCAGATACCCAGAAGGATTACTGCACAGATTGAGAAAGAAAGCAACGGTAATAATGAGAAGGAAGAAGGACGACTGGTCCGGAGAAGGCAGGGCTGGGTTTTTGTCCGTCCCCAACTCGAAGTACGCGGAGGAGTTGGGACATCTTCTCACAAAAGCGGGTGTGAGCGTTGCTTTCAGTTCAGCGAGCGATTTCGCCTAGTAAGCATCTCCCTCGTGGGAGTTCGTCGTCGTCGTCGCGGTTTCGACAAGTGAACATTTCCCTCGTGGGATACTTCCTGCTTAGCAGGAACTTGGATTCTATCGCCACGCTCGTCTAGACCTCCGGCCACCGTGGATCGGCGGTCGGTCAGCGTCGTTTCGCTCGTCTGCGGAGTGGTCCGCCTCGTTGCGTAGTGGTGAATTGAAGCCAGCAGTCGGTCAACGTCGTTTCGCTCGTCTGCGAAGTGCTCCGCCTCGTTGTGTGGTGGTAAAAGTGAAACTTTTGAAGAGTTTTGTGGTTAAGATTGAGTGTGAACAGTGCAGTGTTAGAAGTATAATTATTATACTTCCGAAAAAGTGCAATTGAAGGGATTAAGTGATATTGTAATTCCGAGTGCAGTGGTAAAAGTATAGTGTAGTGAAGTTTTTTTTTTTTTTTTTTTTTTGTGAAGTGTTCGGTGTGAAATAATTTCCGATATTAAGTGCGGTGCTAAAAGTATAGTGTAGTGAAGTGTTCTGTGTAAAAAAAATACGGTGTTAGAAGTATAGTTACTATACTTCCGATATTAAGTGCAACTTCGTCTAGACCTCCGGCCACCGTGGATCGGCGGTCGCTCAGCGTCGTTTCGCTCGTCTGCGGGGTGGTCCGCCTCGTTGCGTAGTGGTGAATTGAAACTAGCAGTCGGTCAACGTCGTTTCGCTCGTCTGCGAAGTGCTTCGCCTCGTTGTGTAGTGGTAAAGTGAAACTCTGGAAGAGTTTTGTGGTTAAAATACAGCGTGTGAACAGTGCTGTGATTAGAAGTATAATTATTATACTTCCGATAAAGTGCAATTGAAGGGATTAAGTTATATTATAATTCCGAGTGCGGTGTTAAAAGTATAGTGTAGTGATTTTTTTTTTTTTTAGTTCGGCGTGAAATAATTTCCGATATTAAGTGCGGTGCTAAAAGTATAAGTGTAGTGAAGTGTTCTGTGTAAAAAAATACGGTGTTAGAAGTATAGTTACTATACTTCCGATATTAAGTGTAAGTTCGTCTAGACCTCCGGCCACCGTGGATCGGCGGTCGGTCAGCGTCGTTTTGCTCGTCTGCGGGGTGGTCCGCCTCGTTGCGTAGTGGTGAATTGAAACCAGCAGTCGGTCAACGTCGTTTCGCTCGTCTGCGGAGTGCTCCGCCTCGTTGTGTAGTGGTAAAGTGAAACTCTTGAAGAGTTTTGTGGTTAAAATACAGCGTGTGAACAGTGCTGTGATTAGAAGTATAATTATTATACTTCCGAAAAAGTGCAATTGAAGGGATTAAGTGATATTATAATTCCGAGTGCGGTGTTAAAAGTATAGTGTAGTGAAGTTTTTCTGTGTGAAATGCGGTGCTAGAAGCATAAATATTATACGTCTGGAAAAGTGCTGTGCGGTGCTAAAAGTATAGTGTAGTGAAGTATTCTGTGTAGAAAATACGGTGTTAGAAGTATAGTTACTTACTTCCGATAAGTGTAAGCAATAGTAGGTGTATTTAATATATTTCAAAATAAGTGGTAGCATTAAGTGCAATATTGATTATAATGCTACGCACAAGTACTAATTGCGGTGTAGTGTAGTGTTCTTTCGTCTTTCGTGAAAGTGTAGTGACTAAGTACGATAATAAGTCTCTCCTTATCGTGCTTTCGTAAAAGTGCAGTGACTAAGTACGATATCAAGTATTAAAAGTGTACGGTTTTAAACACGATGTAGTGTAGTGCTCTTTTCCCCTCTTCCCTTCTCTCCCTCCCTTCCCTTCTTTCCCTTTTTTTTTCCCTTTCCCCTTTCCCTCTCATAACCCTCATCTCCCTACCTCCATACTACCTCCCCCTCCATTTTCCCTCTTCCTCCACCCTCACTCTACTCTTCTCCCTCCTCCGCCTATCTCCACTTCGCTCCTCCATCTCCTACTTCTCCCGCTCACAACTTCCTCCTCCTCCATAACCCCTCCTGCCCATACCCTTTCTTCTCCTACTTCCTCACCATCTCCCTCCTCCTCCACCCGTCCTCTCCTAACCCACATTCTCACTCTCCTCCCCTGTACCTAGTTGCTCCTCCATCCTTGCCCTTCGCCACTCACCCTCCAACTCCCTTCCTCCTTCCACTACACGTATCACTCTACTTCCCCCCCCCTTTACCACCCTCTCCCTCACGCTCACCCTTACTTCTTCCTTTCTCACTTCTCCACTATCCCTCCTCTTCCTCTCCCCACCTCTCCCTCCTCCGCCTCCCCAATCACTACCCTTCCGCTTTCCCGCCTACTCATCCTGTCTCGATCCCTCGTTTCCTCTGCTACCAGCAACAGCAAGAATGGATGAATCCACGCGCCCTTCAGAAACGGGCGATGACGGTGAAGGAGGCTGGGTGACTGCTGGCCAAAAGAGGAGTAAGAAGAAAGAGCGCGCTATGCGCTCTGGAGATGGGCAGGAGAGTCGGGAGCAAGCGGAAAGGGCCAAGAGGGCATCGCCCCCTTTGGTCACCACAGGATACAAGATCCCAAAGTCTCCAGAAGGCTTCCAATCAGCCTATGCGCTTTTTCGAGAAATCGAGAAACAGCATAGCAATTGGAATATTACTTTTAAGTACCTACCAACCGGAGAGATTCTCATCTCTCCTAAGGATGAGGCCGCCACTTCTGACCTTGCCAACCTAACGGAGGTCAGTGGTAGGAGGGTAAGCCTCCAGAGGGTGGAAGGAGCAGAGAAGGGAACGAAGATGGTGCTACAGGGCTGGTCAACGGTTAATACCCTGGACGCCATCGAAGAGCATCCACAGGTGATCAGTGCAGAAAGATGTACCTGGAGGAAGGAGAACACCAGGCAGGTTGTGGTTACCCTCCGGGGGCCCGCACTGAGGGAACTGGACCTGGGCATGTGGGGCACGTTCCCACTACGCATCTTTGTGCCGGACCCCATGAGGTGCTTTCGCTGCCAGCAGTATGGGCACCACCAAAGGCACTGCAGACGCTCGTTTAAGTGCGGCATCTGTAGTGGCCCACATACCACCGACACGTGCATTGCAAAGCACAAGAAAAATGAGGAGACGACGGCCAAGTGCCCCAATTGCGGCAAAACCCACCACGTTTGGAGCCTTGCCTGCGGCGTCCGCAGAGACGAGGCCAAGGCTACGAGGGAGGTGTACAAGGCCAGAGAGGACTACATTCCGGCCCCGCCCCGTCCCTCGGTGTGGAAACACCCTCGGCAACCGAGGGAGCCACGCCAGCAGCCTCCAACACCGTCGCCTGCGCTAACGGAGGCAGAGTTCCCTGGGCTCCCTCAGCGGCCCCAGTTCCATAACGGAACCAAGAACCGCAGCCCCCCGGCAGAACCTCCTGTCCAAAGGGAGCAGCAGCCGGCGCAAGCCCTTCCGCGGCTACTCACCTTCCAGGATGACGAACTGATGCAGTTCGTCATGGTCGCCGCGGCTGCGCTGGCCCGCCACCTGGGGAGCTCGGAAGACCAGGTCAGGGAAGCTACGAGCTTCCTCAAGGACATAGCGCAGGCGATGGTCTCCATCAAAAAGTGCTCACCTGCCACCAAGCCCTCCATGTCTCCATCCGCTGCACCAGGTACCACCCAGGTGACCGAAAGCTCTCTAATGATCCCATCTCCTGCGCGGCCTCCCGCAGTGCCCTCGACCAGTGTCCGGACACCCGAGGAGGATCCAGCGCCCTCCCCAGTACGCGCAGAGCCGCCAACGTCTGACGAGCCGGCCCGAAAAGGCAAAGCAGGTACCAAGAGTACCGCAGGAGCCGCGGTCAAGGCTACACTGCCTGAGGGCCCAGTTCGAGTACAGCGGTACCAGACGAGGCGAGAGGTTACCCTCTCTAAGGCAGGTGGCGCAGCGTTTGTGGCTGGATTCCCTGACGTACCCAGGGGAAACGAAGGGGTGGATACGGACACTGATGTTAGCAGCGAAGGCTCTTCTTCTTCGCCGTCAAGCCCGTCATCGTCGTCGGAATCATCAGAAGACAACGAGCACCAGACTGTTCGCTTCCTCCAATGGAATATCCTTAGATTCAAAGCGAAACAGTCACTTCTGCAAGCCATCATACGGCAGGAGGAAAAACAGGTCATCCTCTTGCAAGAGACCCTGGTGGGAGAGGAAGAGATCAGGATCTCTGGATACCACGTGTTCGTGTCGCCCCAAACGGACACAAGCAGAGGTTGTATGACCCTTGTCCATGCGTCCATCCCATGTTCAAGAGTAGACCCACCAATAGAGTGTGGGGAAGATGTGGAGGTGCTCGCAGTTCGACTGCACTTCCCCCATGAAACGGTCCATGTGTATAACATTTACAAGGCCCCTGTGCGTGGACACTTGGACCTGGGGGAAGTATGCACCGTCGCGGAGGACGAGCAGTACATCATCGCAGGTGATTTTAATGCGCACCACCCCATTCTTCACTCTGTGTCGCCTACAAACTCGTCCGGGCGACACATTGATGAAATCCTGAACACCAGCCCGGGTGTGGTCCTACTGAACGACGGGTCGCCGACGCATGTACGACATGGCAGGCTCGATCTCTCATTTGTCTCCTCCTCATTGCTGCATCGGATGTCGTGGAGCATCAACGACACGGCTACGAGTGATCATTTTGGAATAGACATGTCGCTCACCGTAGCCCCGCCACCCCCAGTGGTCCAGAGAATAGGAAGGTGGAACCCACGCAAGGCCAATTGGACGTTGTTCAAGGACAGAGTGGCTCGCGAGGTCGTCACCGACGCTCTGGCCATGGGTGAGTTGGATGATGCGGAGGCCTCACTGGTCTCTGCTATTCATGCAGCGGCAGAGGAGGCAATACCTAAGAAAGGCCTCAACAGGAGGAGACATCGTGATGGTTGGTACTACAACCAAGAGATCAAGGATGCCAACCACAGGGTCAACCGTCTACGAAAGATCCTGCGTAGACACCACAACCCTGCTAACCTGGCCAACCTCCGGAGTGCCGTCGAAGAGGCCAAGGAGACAGCTCGACGTGTGCGTAGCGAGAAGTGGCTAGAATGGTGCCAAAGCTTTAGTGAGTCCACCACGCTAAAGGAACTTTGGGGGAAGCTCCACATAGCGACCAGCCGTACCCCACCACGGCGCGCTCCCCGTGCACCACAGTGCGAGGCAGAAAATCTGGCGCAAGAATTTGCCAGACGCACGCACACAACCACGCTACCCGCCGAGCTGCAGCAGAGGCAGGCCATGCTCCGTGAACCAAGAGAGGCCAGGATACAAGCTGCCATGGGGTCTCCGGGTGACACGGACACGCCATTCACCACCCATGAGCTGCAAGCCTCACGTAAGAGATCCTCCGACACTGCTCCGGGGAGCGACCTAGTGACGTACTCCATGGTTGCACACCTGGGGGATGCTGGAGAAGAAGCACTCCTACAGGTGGTAAACAGCAGTTGGTCCTGTGGAAGACTTCCGTCCAACTGGAAGAGGGCCGACATCGTGCCTATCCCCAAGCAAAGGGAGCCCGGAAAGTATCGTCCTATCTCCCTGACGAGCTGCCTGGGGAAGACCATGGAAAAGATGGTTCTCCAAAGACTTTTTTGGAAACTGGGACCACCACAAGAGAACCTCTATGGCTTCACCAAAGGGGTGGGCACGGCTCAATGCATTGCAACGCTTTTGAGCCATGTGGAGCAACGTCACGCCATGGTCGTCTTCTTTGACCTAGAGAAGGCATTCGAGCTTGCCAGTCCCGCTGCAATTCTGGACAGTCTGGCTGCCAGAGGAGTACAGGGGAAACTGTTACAGTGGATAGCGGACTACCTCTCCAATAGAACTGCCAGAGTCCGTCTACAGGGAGTGGAGTCCTGCTATCACCCCCTGGAAAATGGTACACCCCAGGGTGGGGTTCTCAGTCCCACTCTGTTTAACGTGCTGATGACTGAATTAATAGCCATCCCTCTACCCACAGGATGCCGCCTCCTATCATACGTAGACGATGTCGCGCTGGTGGTAGTAGGCAGAAGGACCAAGGCCAGAAGGACGCAAATGTGCCTCGACCGCATTTCCTCCAAATGCGAAGAGCTTGGCCTCAAGATCTCGCCACCAAAGACCAAAGCCATGTGTTTTGGCACTAGCGTGACACCGAGGGACAGGCTTCTGCTGCAGGGACATGAGGTAGAGTGGGTCAGCACGCACATGTACCTTGGTGTCTGGCTTGACTCCAGGCTGTCCTTCCAGGGGAAGGGTCCTCAGCCGGATTAACGTTTTGAAGTCCTTGGCGACCAGAGAGGCAGGTGCCAACTGCGCTGTCCTCCGGACATTCTACGTCAGCGCAATTTGACCGGTGATAGACTATGCCAGCAGTGCTCTGGCTGGTCTATCCGCAACACGGTTGGCTGGGTTGGAGACAGTACAGAACCAGGCGCTGCGCGTAATATTGGGCGCGCCGCGCTGGACTCTAGTCGCCAATATGCAGCAAGAGGCGGGGCTGGTGCCTATCAGTGCGAGGATCTCAGGATTGGTGGTAGCCTTCGCCATAAGAGTCATTCAGAGAGAACATGACTCGTTCCTGCGGCGAAGGCTAATCAGCGCCCTCCAGCAAGATCCGGATCTCTTCCCGCAGAAGAGGTGGTCAGCGAGGGTTGCACACCGCATAAGGGACCTTCACCTGCATGACCTTATCCTTCAGAAGAGGAGGGATGTGCCGGTGGAAGGTTATGTGCAGTCTCCCCCCTGGGAGAATCCACCGGCCAGAATCAGTGTGATGGCGTCACGACGCGGTACGCCGCTGCCGCGCCTGCGGGCGAATGCGGAGGCCACAATGAGATCTGTCGCCCAGGAAAACTGCGTCGTCTATTTCACAGACGGCTCCGTGGATCCCGTACACAACGTGGCAGGTGCAGCGTTTGTCACGAAGGACGAGCAACAGGGAGTAAGGGTGTTGGGCACTCGCTGCTCGACGCAAGCAGAGGGTGTTGCAGTGGGTCTAGCATTGACCCATGCTCTCAACACCCACCAACGTAATGTAGTTGTGCACACAGATAGTTTAGCTCTGTTGCAATTAATATCTAAAATTTACCATAATGACCATAAAAAACTAATGACCTCGCTGTTGTTTCAGCTCAAGGCCCTCCGTCAGCAAGGGAGATCAGTCGTCCTCAACTGGGTGCCGGGACACATCGGCATCCAGGGAAATGAAGCGGCAGACAGGGTGGCCAGAAGAGCGGCCACAGGGGACATGGAAGGCGGAATCGGTGTCCTCCCGAGCCGAACTGAGACCTTGGCCATTGCAACGAGAACGATGGCCAAGAGGGAGCTGCAAAGCCATAGGAACCTGACACCCAGAGGCCGTCAGCACGCTGGTATCAAGTTGCCACAACGTATGAGCGACTGACCCCTGGAGTCCGTCTCTCCAGGATAGAGGAAGTCACCCTTCATCGACTCCGTCTCGGGTATCGATGTTTCTCGGAGGTGACGGGACAGCCGGAGGCCTGCATCCACTGTGGAGAGGCCGGCGCAAACGGGCTAGATCATTATGTGGCCCTTTGCCCAGCGACCAGATTTCTGCGTGCGGGCCCCAGGACCTCGGCCGGGGGACTCATCCGTCGACTGACGATGTCACTTAACTCGTATCAGCTGGGACGCCTCCTTCAAGTGCCGCCCCCCAGATGATACGGATGGGTTCTGTTTGACTGTACTCTCTTGCTGATTTTTGACTTATGATACATTACAACTTAAGCCAAGGACTAATTTTTTTTTTCACCTAGGTAACTGCGCAGGATGCCCTGAACCGACCGGATGAGACGCGACGAGTTCCAAAGATACCAACCACGTCGGCTGGGAAGTCTCCTTCAAGTGCCAGTCCCAGAGGATACGGATGGGTTCTTAACTGTACTCACTTGAAATATTGACTTATAGCTCACCACAAAAATTCAAGCCAAAGGACTAATATCTTCTCCTTTCTCACTTAGGTAACTGCGCATGATGCCTTGGACTGGACCGGATGGGACGCGACGGGTGCAGGAACTAAACCACGTCGGCTGGACCGGATGGGACGCGACGGACACATAGGACACTAACCACGTCGGCTAGATCGTGGAGACCGACCAGGACCGTGCAGCGCTACAAATATTGACATCATTAAACACATGTACATGTAACTTTTATTGTAAAAGGCATACTTGTATGCCTTCTAGGAATATGGGTAGAGACCCAAACAAGATGTACTTCTTGTGATCAATAAATGTAAAATGTAATGAGCGTTGCTTTCTCCACGGGTACAAAATTAGGAGATGTTGTCAAGAATAAAAATAAATCAGAAAAGGGTATGGGGAAAGGCGTGATCTACAATATGCCATGTGGTGGTTGTCCGTTAGGATATTATGGAGAGATGGGAAGATCAATGGAGCTACGGACATATGAACACAAAAATGACGTCAGAGCTCACAGAACCTCCAACTCGCTAGTAGTTCATTTAGACCAATGTGGTCATCTTCCAGATTGGAACAAGATAGAGGTGCTCCACAAAGGTCTAGAGAAAAAGAAAAGAAAAATAGTGGAGGCAGCCTACATTACTTCCCACCCCTGCATCAACCATAGGGAAGGGTTTATAAAATTAGCAGGAGCGGTAGGTACTCTAATTATCAAGGAGGTAAAAAGGACAATTGAGAACGGAGGGAGAAGCGGCATGGTCGGAGTCACATGAGAAGGGTTGAGGACGGATGAGAGTATGGAGGGAGAGGAACACGGCAAGGATGGATTACATAAGCTGTTAATTTTTTGAGACTGTATGTACTTTGAGAATGTCCTGGTAAGGACGAAACGTCAGTGGATAAAACTCCAACTGTTCTCTGTGTTTAGCTCACCGCCCTTCCACTCAGTCCTTGTACAAATTGGTAAGTCCAAGTTCCTGTACTTTACGCCAAGTGCTTCGTGTCAAGTGATAGAAGCAGCCTTGGGTAGAGACATGCTCCCCAAAGACTGCAATAACAGCTACAATTGCTGTTTTTTTCAAAGTCTGTGATGACAGTGGTAGAGTCAGGGTACAGTTCATACTTCTCACACTTGCTCAACACAGCCTGGAGCACCTCCTCACAGACAGACTGATGCTTAGCCGAAAGAAGAGCATACACACATGAAACAGCACTAGATCCCAGTGGTGCACGGATAACATACACCTGGCTGTAAATATGGGGGGCAACACTGAAGGTACCATCCATATACCAAGAATGGGATTAACACAGAAGCTGCAGTGCTTCCTTGATTGCAAATACAGTCACACAGTTACGGGGACCTGGTCCACTGCCATGGATCAGGAAGGGTCTAGGATCATCTCCACCAGTAGTCATCCACTCCCCATCAAGGTTGAAGTCAGAGAGGGCAGCAGGATCCTTAGGAAGTGCCCCCCGTTTCTGTCTCCTGAGGTCCCGCTTAATGGTATTGAGGTCTCCGATGTTAGCATGAACCTCATTGCTGGCATCCAGAAGGGCTTGAGACAGGATCTGTATGGGTCTGGCCTTGGAAACCTTGGCTGTGTCACACAAGGTTGACCGAGCTGTGGCCACTTCAACCGCAACTTTGTCAACTGGATGGGAGTGAATAGTCAGTGAACGGACCTCCTTCACCTGAAAATACAGCATTTTTTTTAACTAAAAATGTTAAACCTTGATAAAACAGTGATACAACCTTAACAAAGATAACTTCAACATTTTAAATACCCATTTATCATAGGCCAGACTTTTCTGCACATTTTGGTATATTTTACTTGTATACTGGACTAGTCAAAATAAAGTTACATCAAATTTCTCCATATTTCTACTTAAAAAAAAAATAAAATAAAAAAAATCTGCGAAAATTACCCAAAATTTGCCACATTTCACAGTAAGTTTCCTATGAAATATCTTAAAAACCTGGCGAATTTGGCTAATTTTCACCTTAAAAAAGTTCACCTAAAATTTGCTGAAATTCCCCAGAATTATGGCAAAATTTTGCTAATGTAACTTTATTATGACTGGTACTGTATGTTGTAAATATCAAAATAGTTATAAATATTAAGAATAGGTACTCCTGTTATAAAATATTCAAATATTCTATTTTCATAAATGGAAATTATGACCAATAACAAAGTTAAAATATAAAAGTTAAATGCTTACATCTTGATCTGTTGTCACAGCTCCTTTACATCCAATAGACCGCTGCTTCACACATTGCCATCTGATCCAGTCTTTCTTAGCAATCTTTTTTACATACATATGACCCTCTAAACACAACTTGACCCCACCTCTGGTGGATGTAATAAGTTCCATTATGACTAAATATGCCAACCATGAATTGTCCTGCATTATATACCTCACCAATGAAGCAATCAGGTGAGAAGCCATGTGCTGAACCCTCTCCAAGAAAACCCTCACAGGCTAGAAGCCAAAACAGGCCTATTAATAGGTGCCTGTATGGTGCTAAACCATATCAGGTGATAAAGATAAATGAAAAAAAAAACAGTTAAAAATTTGTGAGCAAATGTCCTATTTGTCACTTGTCTGGTGAGCAACTGTCCAGTGAGCAACTGTCCTACACTTCCGAAAATAGATATAGCTTAGATAACACGTTTTTAGAGAAAAATGAGTGCGAGAGAGACTTGGGAGTTCTAATAAGTCCTGACCTTAAATCCAGGAAACAATGCATTAGCGCCAGGAATAAAACAAGCAGAGCATTAGGCTTCATTGCTAGGATGGTTACGAATAGAAGTGCAGAGGTAATTATCAAACTCTATCTAGCGTTAGACCTATCCTTGACTATGCGGTACAGTTTTGGTCTCCGTCTAATAGAATGGATATCAATTCACTAGAATCAGTACAGAGGAGAATGACCAAAAATTATACATGGGCTCAGAAATTTACCTTACGAAGAGAAGCTTAGCCACCTTAACTTACAGTTAAAAATTGGTGAGCAAATGTCCTATTTGTCACTTGTCTGATGAGCAACTGTCCTGTGAGCAATTGTCCGGTGAGCAACTGTCCTACACTCCCGAAAATAAATATAGCTTAGATAACACGTTTTTTAGAGAAAACCTAATGCGAGAGAGACTTGGGAGTTCTAATGAGTCCTGATCCAGGAAACAATGCATTAGCGCCAGGAATAAAACAAACAGATCATTAGGCTTCATTGCTAGGACGGTTATGAGTAGAAGTGCAGAGGTAATTATCAAACTCTATCTAGCGTTAGACCCATCCTTGACTATGCAGTACAGTTTTGGTCTCCGTCTTATAGAATGGACATCAATTCACTAGAATCAGTACAGAGGAGAATGACCAAAATGATACATGGGCTCAGAAATTTACCTTACGAAGAGAGGCTTAGGCACCTTAACTTACACCCTCTGGAAAGACGCAGGGTGCGGGGTGATCTAATAGAGTTGTTTAAGTGGATCTAAGGCTTAAACAAGGGTGGCGCAAACAAGGTCATCATATTAAGACAACAGGCAGTACTCTCAGTAATGGGTTTAAAATGGACATATTTATATTTATGAAGGAAATAAGCAAGAATTGGTTTGTCAATAGGGTGGATCCTAAATGGGATGTAGGACATTTAGTTTTCTGACAATTAGTCTTCTGGACAATTAGTCTTCCACTAGTTAGTCTTCTGACAGTTAGACTTCTGGACAATTGGTCTTCCACTAGTTAGTCTTCTGACAATTAGTCTTCTAAAATGGACATTTAGTCTTCTGGTGTTCTTAAATATCAAATAAGTTAGAAATTTATTCCACATCTACTTTTGCCTACTTCAAATTTAGAATACCAAAATGCCAATATTTTGATTGATTTATTTATTACATGGATGGGGTGGTGCGAGAGGTGAATGCAAGGGTAGTGGGTCAGGGGTTGGAGATGGTTAAAGAAAATGAAGAAAAGTGGGAGGTGAGACAGTTGTTGTTTGCTGACGACAGTGCGCTTATAGCAGGATCAGAGGAGGGATTGAGGAAGTTACTGACAGAATTTGAGAATGTGTGTGAAAGAAGGAAGCTGAAAATAAATGTGGGCAAAAGTAAGGTGATGAGATGTACAAGGGGTGAGAGTGACAGCAGGCTGGAAGTGAGCATAAAGGGTGAAAGACTGGAGGAAGTGGATAGTTTTAGATACTTGGATGCGAATGTGGCAGGAAAGGGAGGAGTGGGGGTGGAGGTAGAATGCAGATTGAGAGAAGCGAGTAAATGCCTTGGTGGATTAAAAAGTGTAATGAGAAATAGACACCTGGGAATGGATGCTAAGAGGAGGTTATATGAAGGAGTTATTGTGCCAACAGCACTGTACGGGGCAGAAACATGGGACATAAGAGAGGAAGAGAGAAGGAGTTTGAATGTGTTTGAGATGAAATGTCTGAGAAGTATGATAGGGTGTTACTAGGCTAGAAAGAGTGAGAAATGAGGAGGTGAGGAAGAGAGCAGGGGTGGAAAGGGAGCTGGGAGATAGGGTTGATGAAAGAGTATTGGGATGGTTTGGACACATGGAAAGAATGAGTAAATAAGTTAGTAAAAGAAGTGTGGAAAGAGTGAATATGAGGGGGTGTCCTAGGATGAGATGGATGGATGGGGTGAAAGGGGCATTACAAAAGAGAGGAATGTCTGTGGAGGAAGGACGGGAGAGGATAGAAGATTGGGGTGAATGGAGAAGGGTTGTATATGGATGATGTTGTGATGCATGAGGGGGAGTGGGTGGGAGATGGGGGGTGAGGAAGTATGTATGAGAAAATTTTTGATGCAGCCCAAAGGGATTTCTCCCCGTCTTCTCCTTTTCTGCATGAGGGGACGGAAAGGGGTGGTCACCGAATTTATGAAGCGGCCTTGCTGTGGATGTGCTGTGTCTTGCGAAACTGCTTCTGACCCAGTGCAGTGGGCAGGGTGCAGGGATGACCCGTCATCCAGGAGGTGCCAAGATAAAAGGGAGGGAGGAGGGTGGAGGGGAGTGGAATATATAGGAAATGGAATGGGTGGGAGTGGTTTCTATGCCTTTTTCTTTTTGGCTACCCCCCGTGTAAGGGAGAAAAAGGCTTTGGTATATGTGTGTATGTAACATAACTACTTTGGTTAATTTATTATTAATGTTTTTCTTTACTTTTATTTATTTTTTATGAATGAATATGATAAAAAAAATCCTTTTGGTGCCAAATAAGTTGAAATAAGACATGACTTAAGAGCGGTGTATATGAATGGGGCCGAAACATCCGGGGTTGACAATTTCATGAGGCCGAAACGTCCAGGGTCGGGTCACCTCCGTGGCCCAAAGAAGTTGCAGGCTCGAGCCCAACGTGTGCGGTTGTTTAGGCCTCATGAAATTGCCGACCGCGGACGTTTCGGTTCCATTCATATGTACCGCTTTTAAGTGATGTCTTATTTCAACTTCTTTGGTTACAGAAGAGCATTTTCTATCTTATTTTAACATATTGTGATTTCACAAGGTAATTTCAAAATTATCATAAAATAAAATCTATTATGAGTGCATAACCCTTATTGGATTTTAGATACATTTTCACTTCTAAGAAAACATGGTTTTGATTTGCAAGGGGATTTCAGTCTGTCAGTTATATAATGTGTTAAGATATACACATTTTTTATGAAATGATTAATGTTATTCCAGAGTTTGTTACTCTTGACCTGAGGTCAACCGATCATCCTTGTACTTGGAAGACCACCTCTAATAGGGAGACCTGACTACAAGATATTCATTTTTACATTCCTCACTGATATGCTGAACGGATAACTCGTCTTCGGACAACTGGTCCGCAAAACTGCAAACTTTGACAACTCGCCCACAAAAATGTAGACAACTCGTTCACGCAATTGATTCACCATCACACATATACCTCATTTTAGCAGCACATCAATCAACTTGGTATACGTCATACCAGACGTGTAATACAAGGTACCCTTAGAGCCTCTAATCCTCCTATTCTTATCTTATTTATCATTGATGTATGGTTATATTAAATCACCAATTGAAAATAAAATAATAATAACTGAAGTTATAAGCTGATTATCCTATTTCAACTTGAAGACAAGTTACTTGGAAGACTAAATGTCCACATTTATTTTTCAAAGGAAGACTAATTGTCAGAAGACTAATTGTCCAGAAGACTAAATGTCCTAAGACTAAATGGGTGGATCCCAAATGGAACAGACTTAGTAACCATGTAGTGAGCGCTGAAAATATCAGTTGTTTTAAGAAACGGTTAGACAACTTTATGGGTGGGGATGACAGGTGGTAATGGACATGAACTGCCTAGCAGTCTCAAAGGCGGAGCATGCCGACAGGAGACCTTTTGATCCATATCTAGGTCGGATACGGAAAAAAATTATATTAATAATAAAATAATAAATAAAAACTATAATAATGTAAATAACAAATAAAATACATAAATATATGCATAGGTATAGTTAAATAATAAACAAACAGGTAAATAGTAAATAATAATAAATTGACATATAACTAATAATAAATGAAAATCAGACAGACAAATGATAAAACAAAAACAAATAATATAAGATAAATTATAATTATTGTAGCATCTTAGGTATTTATCTAAATGATTCTTAAAGCTTTGAACTGAACTGCACTGCCCTACCTGTGCAGGAAGTTTATTCCATTCATTAACTACACGGTTGGCAATGTTGTTTCTACCTACTTCCAAATTGAATCTATTTCCGGACAGTTTGAGACCATTGTTTCTTGTCGGATTCTCATTCAATGTGAAAATTTTGTCACTTTCGATGTTGTCAATTCCCTTTAAAATCTTAAAGACCTGTATCAAGTCACCTCTGAGTCTACGCTTTTTTAGGGAAAACAGATTCATGTGCTTTAGTCGATTTTCGTATGATTTATTTTTGATATATGGAATCAGTTTTGTGGCTCGCCGTTGTACTTTTTCCAGTCTGTCAATGTCTTTAATGAGATTCGGTGACCATACGGAAACAGCATTTTCCAAATGTGGACGAACTAACGATTTATATAGCTTGTTAATGAGTGATGGACTTTTGAAATCAAAAGATCGCGCAATCAGTCCCAGAATCTTATTTGCTTTCTCAGAGGCTGAAATACACTGCTTGGATGATTTGAGGTCGTTACTGATAATTACGCCGATATCTTTTTCACTGTCCACTTTTGTTAACGAATTTCCAAATAACTTGTAATCGTACTTACTGTTATTTTTACCTATGTCCATTACCTTGCATTTACTTGTGTTAAATTTCATTAGCCACTTTTCAGACCATTGCTGTAATTGATCTATATCTTCTTGAATATCTAATTGGTTTGAGTGATCATTTGCCACTCCGCACAGTTTTGCATCATCAGCAAATTTGGAAACAGTAGATTTTAGTCCATGGTCTATATCATTTATATATACTATGAATAGAAGTGGCCCAAGAACGGAACCCTGAGGAACTCCACTTGCAACACTTTTCCATCCAGAAGTTTTTCCATTTAAAACAACTCTCTGTTTTCGACCATTCAACCAATTACTAGTCCAACCTAATAGGCTACCACTTATTCCATGCAAAGCTAATTTAGTAAGTAGTCTTTCGTGTGGGACGGTATCAAAAGCTTTTGCAAAGTCTAGATATATTAAATCTATATTGTTTCTTTTGTCATAATTCGAGATAACTGTGTTGTAGAATTCGAGTAAGTTAGTCACGCAAGAACGTTTCCGTCTGAAACCATGCTGGCTATCATTTATCAAACGGTTACTTTCTAAATGATGTTCGATAGCATCTCTGATGATAGTTTCCATTATTTTTCCTACGATTGAAGTCAAACTTATAGGCCTATAGTTATTTGGTTTCTTTTTGTCACCTTTTTTGAATATGGGAGTAACGTTAGCTAGCTTCCATTCTCTTGGGACATCTCCGGATATGATGGATTTCTTGAAAATAATTTATAATGGAACAACAATCTCATTTTTCATTTCCTTTAAGATTCTTGGATGCCAACCGTCAGGCCCTGGTGTTTTATTAACTTTGAGTTTATCTATACACCTTTTATTTTTTTCTTTTGTTATATTTACCGTAGTAAGTTTACCCCAGACTTTTCACAGGTTTCAGTTTGGAATTCACTTTGAGGTGTTTCGTTTACGAATACCGAGCTAAAATAATTGTTTAAGATATTACACATTCCTTCATTTGAATATTCAAGTTGACCGTCAGCAGATAATAGTGGACCAATGTGATTCCTAACAACCTTTTTATCACGCATCAAGCACACGTTACAAATCACGTCACGTCCATACTAACCATCCAGGAGCACTAGGCAACATTCATTCATGCTCTTTTGCCACAATCTATATAGAGATATATATATATATATATATATATACACATATATATATATACACATATATATATATATATGTATATATATACATATATATATATGTATATATATACATATATATATATATATATTTATGTGTATATATACATTATATATATATATATATATATATATATATATATATATATATATATATATTGAGACATTCTGACAGGTTGACGTAAGTGGAGTAGGAAGCACAGGAGCCTTAGTCTTGAGTTTATTCCTGACTAGTCAGGAATAAACTCAAGACTAAGGCTCCTGTGTTTCTTACTCCACTTACGTCATACATACATACATACATACATATATATATATATATATATATATATACATATACAGTGAGGGAGGCAGAGGAGAAAGCACACAAATAGAACGAGAGTTTATTCTTTAACTAGTTTCGCACTATGGTGCTTCTTCAGAAAGAATATCTGAAGAAGCACCATAGTGCGAAACTAGTAAGAATAAACTCTCGTTCTATTTGTGTGTTTTCCCCTCTGCCTCTCTCACAACCTGTCAAGATGTCGTCATATATATATATATATATATATATATATATATATATATATATATATATATATATATATAAGTCTAAATAAAAATATTCTTCTAAAAAACGCTGTGGAAGTCGGGGACAGGTGGTATTACGGTGACACTTTGTTCTAAAAATATTCTTGAAAAAGCGCTTGGGTAAGTCGGGGTCAGGTGCTATTCTTCTTCTTCTTCTTCTTCTTCTTCTTCTTCTTCTTCTTCTTCTTCTTCTTCTTCTTCTTCTTCTTCTTCTTCTTCTTCTTCTTCTTCGCGTTCCTCTTCTTCTTCTTCCTCGCGTTCTTCTTCGCGTTTTTCTTCGCGTTCTCCTTCGCGTTCTTCTTCGCGTTCTTCTTCGCATTCTACTTCGTGTTCTTCTTCGCGTTCTTCTTCATCGCGTTCTTCTTCGCGTTCTTCTTCGTGCTGGGGATCCCGTGTTGGGGTTCCGCCCCGAGGCCGAGGCCGAAGGGGAAAACGAGGGATTAGAGCGCGGAATGCTGCGGCCGTAGGCCGCTGTTTGCGAAGCCAAGCACCCGGAGAAGCCCGCGGCTTGTATATTTATATATATATATATATATATATATATATATATATATATATATATATATATATATGTGTGTGTGTGTGTGTGAGTGTGTGTGTATGTATATATGTACACATATATACATATATATATACATACACACACACACACACACACACACACACACACACACACACATATATATATATATATATATATATATATATATATATATGTGTATATATTTATATATACATACACACACACACACACACACACATATATATATATATATTCATATATATATGTACATATATATATATATATATATATATATATATATATGTACATATATAAATATATATATGTATATATATGTATATATATGTATATATATATATATATATATATATGTGTGTGTGTGTGTGTGTGTGTGTATTCACCTCGGATCTGCTGCAGTCTCTGTCGAGACAGCCAGACACCACCCTACGGCAGTGAGCTCAGAGCTCCTTATTAGCCGATCTCTGGGTAGATCTGAGACCACTCACACACCACACACCGGGACAGCAAGGTCAAAACTCCTTGACTAACGTCCCGTACCTACTCGCTGCTAGGTGAACAGGGGCTACACGTGAAAGGAGACAAACCCAACTTATCTCCGCCCGACCGGGGAATCGAATCCCGGTTCTCTGGCTTGTGAGGCCAGTGCTTTACCAATCCGCCACGTGTGTGTGTGTGTGTGTGTGTGTGTGTGTGTGTGTGTGTGTGTGTGTATCAAGGACTACTATTACACAGGACGTGCGCACCCAGATTCCTGGCTCCGCTAGCGGAGGCCATTGCTTTCTTTGTAACCTAACATTTTATATTGGACAATTATATAAAAACTAGAAACCTAACATTGTATATAAGACAAATATATCAACTATTGACTTATTCAATGCAGTATCAGTTAATATAAACTTTTATAGTGAAATAAGAAACTCTTTTTAACCCATTCAACTCCGATGACAACATGTCTTGTCATTTGGTCAAATAAAACAAAAAATCATAATAAAACAACAAAATGTTTGATGATCAAACAG
>NC_134802.1:6280118-6300118 GCF_046742065.1 Oratosquilla oratoria | reverse complement strand
GGGGCTATATATACATTTAAGAATAAAAAAACTAGAACCAACATTTTGTCAAAGTTTGACAAGTATATCTTGCTATGAAAGTCTACACACGCCCGAGAAAAATGTATCCCCTGGTATGGCAACACTCCCATTCTACACGGCAGTGTAGAAAACGCGGCAACCCTGGCCGCCACCACTGTCCTGCGTGCATACCTTCCGATATTTACAGTGTACGTAATAAAAAATACAGTACAGTACACTGTTATTTACAGTACATTTACATGCCTGTATTACAGTTATTATTACAGAATTATTAGTATTATAGTATTGTTATTACAGTATTGTTATTATTACAGTGTTAGAGTATTATTCTTATGTGTTTCTATGCCATATCATGCATTACCTATACGTATACCGCTACGAAAATCTACGGGTGTTAGGGAGTTATTTTCGATGACCGGATTTTTGGCATGACCGGACCGCCCTTCCCCCCAATTAGTCCGGGCTTTCGAGGTTTGACTGTATATATACACTTTCCGGTTAGACAATGAAGGGCTGCCAAATGTCGCCAGAGTCAATGAACAACAAGGGTTTAGAATATATCCACGGGCATATTCTTTACAAAAATGGGCATATAAAATAATATATAATAAAGTTACCTTGTCAATCTTAGATACAGGAAGAAACTTAATAGTTTTATATAAAAATCTATACATTAATACATACGTAAATGGAAGCTGGAACGCTGTTGCCAAAACTTACGCTCCCACGCAATTTTTAGCCAGAGCGCGCGCGGACAGGTGCAACTCTCGTTCTCACACAAAAGCTCGCGACTTCCGAACTCAAGGAAAATAAGCAATTTCCCAAATATTACGTAAATCAGTTCCTAACATTGACAAGATAGGTTCATAAGATAATGCACATACACAAATCCTTATGCAATGAATGGAACACATTGAAAAGGCAAAAGAAGAACGAAATACGTATATAAAGGTAGAAATAATTAATTTGACAGTCTTCGTACGTCGCGTTGACAGTTACTCGGATTTCCGAGCTTCGTGCCCATACCGTGGGAAAGCCGGCATATCTCGCAACTTACCAAAAGTCTACATACGCACACACGTGCACATAACCATATTCACGTATATACGTAAATGTTTTAGTTCTTGAATACGACGGGTCTATAGTCGTAACTATATATATATATATATATATATATATATATATATATACGCACGCACACACACACACACACACACACACACACACACACATATATATATATATATATATATATAATATGTGTGTGTGTGTGTGTGTGTGTGTGTGTGTGTGTGTGTGTGTGTGTGTGTGTGTGTGTGTGTGTGTGTGTGTGTTAAAGACAGATTGAACATTTTTAGAGGCTCCATGGGATACGAACCCTGACCCATGCGTCGATAATCACGAGGCCAAGACGCTAGCGACCATGCTACATGCTGATGGTTCAAAAGGACTGTACTAGTCCCCGACCACGCTTCACGTAACATTGGAAGATCTAGTCTCATTTTCATCCAATCCCCGTATTAGGCGAGCCCTCCGACAAGTTGTGTATGTTAAAGACAGATTGAACATTTTTAGAAGCTCTGCCATGGGATACGAACCCTGACCCGTGCGTCGATAATCACGAGGCCAAGACGCTAGCGACCATGCTACATGCTGATGGTTCAAAAGGACTGTACTAGTCCCCGACCACGCTTCACGTAACATTGGAAGATCTAGTCTCATTTTCATCCAATCCCCGTATTAGGCGAGCCCTCCGACAAGTTGTGTATGTTAAAGACAGATTGAACATTTTTAGAAGCTCTGCCATGGGATACGAACCCTGACCTATGCGTCCACAATCACGAGGCCAAGACGCTAGCGACCGTGCTACATGCTGATGGTTCAAAAGGACTGCACTAGTCCCCGACCACGCTTCACGTAACATTGGAAGATCTAGTCTCATTTTCATCCAATCCCCGTATTAGGCGAGCCCTCCGACAAGTTGTGTATGTTAAAGACAGATTGAACATTTTTAGAAGCTCTGCCATGGGATACGAACCCTGACCCGTGCGTCGATAATCACGAGGCCAAGACGCTAGCGACCATGCTACATGCTGATGGTTCAAAAGGACTGTACTAGTCCCCGACCACGCTTCACGTAACATTGGAAGATCTAGTCTCATTTTCATCCAATCCCCGTATTAGGCGAGCCCTCCGACAAGTTGTGTATGTTAAAGACAGTTTGTACATTTTTAGAAGCTCTGCCATGGGATACGAACCCTGACCCGTGCGTCGATAATCACGAGGCCAAGACGCTAGCGACCATGCTACATGCTGATGGTTCAAAAGGACTGTACTAGTCCCCGACCACGCTTCACGTAACATTGGAAGATCTAGTCTCATTTTCATCCAATCCCCGTATTAGGCGAGCCCTCCGACAAGTTGTGTATGTTAAAGACAGATTGAACATTTTTAGAAGCTCTGCCATGGGATACGAACCCTGACCCGTGCGTCGATAATCACGAGGCCAAGACGCTAGCGACCATGCTACATGCTGATGGTTCAAAAGGACTGTACTAGTCCCCGACCACGCTTCACGTAACATTGGAAGATCTAGTCTCATTTTCATCCAATCCCCGTATTAGGCGAGCCCTCCGACAAGTTGTGTATGTTAAAGACAGGTTGAACATTTTTAGAAGCTCTGCCATGGGATACGAACCCTGACCCGTGCGTCGATAATCACGAGGCCAAGACGCTAGCGACCATGCTACATGCTGATGGTTCAAAAGGACTGTACTAGTCCCCGACCACGCTTCACGTAACATTGGAAGATCTAGTCTCATTTTCATCCAATCCCCGTATTAGGCGAGCCCTCCGACAAGTTGTGTATGTTAAAGACAGATTGAACATTTTTAGAAGCTCTGCCATGGGATACGAACCCTGACCCGTGCGTCGATAATCACGAGGCCAAGACGCTAGCGACCATGCTACATGCTGATGGTTCAAAAGGACTGTACTAGTCCCCGACCACGCTTCACGTAACATTGGAAGATCTAGTCTCATTTTCATCCAATCCCCGTATTAGGCGAGCCCTCCGACAAGTTGTGTATGTTAAAGACAGATTGAACATTTTTAGAAGCTCTGCCATGGGATACGAACCCTGACCCGTGCGTCGATAATCACGAGGCCAAGACGCTAGCGACCATGCTACATGCTGATGGTTCAAAAGGACTGTACTAGTCCCCGACCACGCTTCACGTAACATTGGAAGATCTAGTCTCATTTTCATCCAATCCCCGTATTAGGCGAGCCCTCCGACAAGTTGTGTATGTTAAAGACAGATTGAACATTTTTAGAAGCTCTGCCATGGGATACGAACCCTGATCCGTGCGTCGATAATCACGAGGCCAAGACGCTAGCGACCATGCTACATGCTGATGGTTCAAAAGGACTGTACTAGTCCCCGACCACGGAAGTGACGGTGTCTAGGGTGGGAAAGTGACGGTGTCTAGGGTGGGAAAGCAGGCTTTCCCCAAATTTCTTTAGTGCCTCATCGTGCCGTTGTGACACCCTAGATAGAGTGAGGGCGTGGTCGTAACTGCTGTACTCCACGCCCAGGATGATCCTGCACGCTCTCTTTTGTACCCTCTCCAACTTTTGTCTCTGTGTGAGGGTGAGTGAGCTGGACCAGGCTGGTGAGGCATACATGAGGGTGGGGAGTATGAAAGTCTTGTAGACCTCCTGTAGCTCAGATGTAGGTGTTCCTAATGATTTTAACCTGCTCAGCATATACAGTTTGTTAGAAGAGTCAGGATGTCGTGATGGTACGGTCTTCATCTTGTAAGACGCAAGCCGCTCAGGTGAGGGTTCGAATCCCAGCAGATGAGTTTATTTCCAAATGTCAATTGACACAAACACTTGTCGGAAGACTAGCCTGCATAAAGGATTTGATGAAATACAGTACATACCACGTTCCACCCAGGTGCCCTCGGCGGAACGACTGGGCCGTGAACTAAGTCGTTTCGTTTTGAAGGGTCAGGATGGCGTGATGGTACGGTCTTCATCTTGTAAGACGCAAGCCGCTCAGGTGAGGGTTCGAATCCCAGCAGATGAGTTTATTTCCACACACACACACACACACACACACACACACACACACACACACACACACACACACACATATATATATATATATATTAGATATGTATTCGATATCCGCATCCGTATAACATCCGCATATTAATTCACATCCGCATCCGTATCCGTAGTTCTGATAAACTGAACATCCACCTCCGCCTCCGCATTTGTGGTGAAATATACATCCGCATTCTACAGAGGATGTGTGGATGCGGATGTGTTTTGTGTATTGCACAACCTATAGATTATAGAGTAATATATAGACACGCAGTTACAGCCTAGCAGAGTAATAGTGTACATCCTGGTGCTTACAGACTTAGAGTTCAGACAGTGCTTAGAAATGTGGAGTGAATTTATTGATGTGTGTCTAATGAATTAATTATCAAGTAAAACTAAAGCAAATGATATCACGGATTCATTTCCTTTCAAACTTACACAAAGTAATGTGTCTAGAATTTAGGGGAAGGTCAGGAGAAGGGGCGAATTTTACTTAGTGACTATGAAGTACAAATACATAGTAAATAAACTGCAAACTGTGAATGGTGGAATGTTAGATACTTAGTAACGACAGACGAGTGAGTCACTGTGTGTGTATTCACTTGGTCTTTGGATCACGTGTTGGACTCGTGATCGTGTGTGTGTGTGTGTGTGTGTGTGTGTGTGTGTGTGTGTGTGTGTGAGAGAGAGAGAGAGGAGGGTGAAGAGGGAGATAAAGAGGAGGCTTATCACCTTCACCCCGATGCCTTACTGCTGGAGGGAGAGAAAGAGAGAGAGATTGTAATGTGTGTATCGTGTGGCTGAGTAATGTCGTACATTGCAGTCTCAGACCTTATTCCCACTTCACATTTTAGAATTCAGTGCCTCTTCCTTAAATAATTTTAATGCGAATGTTTCCATAATTATACAAATAATAATATTAAAAAACATGAACCGGCAGCGCTGAGCTCTTCTTATCGCACGAGTTTTCCTGTTGTCGCCTGTTTCCCCTGATACAGTGAGTTGCCGATGAAAAGATTTTCACAGAGGAAGGGTAATATTAGCTATTGTTTTATTATTATTATTATCATTATTACTGTTATAGAGATGTATTTCTTACTAGAATTTAATGAAATGAAGCATTAGAATGAAATAATTTTCTTTTCACATTTGCTATGCATCTCAAAATTTTATAATACTGATCCATAAGTTGTAAACTGGCATTCTGAGCATAAGTCCTACACAGTACACTGGCAGCTAGGTCATCAGTTTGGTAAGAGTTTGCCTTCGAAGGAAGAAGTACTGCTCCTTCCTTGCTTGCTCCTCGCTGATGATACAGTTTGCCAGTGATGGTTTAAAAGGATATCATAATCAAGTTTACAAAGCCTTATTGTTCTGTGCTGACTGCTACAGCAGCTGAAAAATGGCGTCACATAGCAGCGAAGTGTGGAAATATTTTATGAGCAAGTCAAGTGACCTAGCACAGTGTCTGTTGTGCAAGAAAGATTATTCACGAAAGAGACGTGGAACTACATCTTTGAAAAACCACTTGAAATCAGTGCATAAAGAACAGTTTGAAGAGTTAATGGCAAAAGAGACAAAGAAGTTGGAAGAAAAAATAAATATAGAAAAACACCTTTGCAAAAAGCAAAGACAGATACTAAGCAAAGGAATGTTGCTGAGTATTTTCAGAGTGCAAAATCATGGGATGCTTCTAACCCTAAGGCAAAGAAACTGGATAAATGCATTACAGAAATGTTAGTCATGGATGATTTGCCTTTCAGTCATGTTGAGGACATAGGATTCATGAGACTGATGAGTGAAGCTGTTCCACTATACAGTCTAAAGCAGCGAAATTTCTATTCAGCAATGATATGTAGTGATATGTATGAGTCTGTTTTCAAGAAAATAAAAGAAATAATTGATGAAGTAAAGCAAGACAACAAACTTTCCTTCACAACTGATGTGTGGTCAGATACCTCAACAGGTGTCTCATTGCTGAGTTTAACTGCACATACCATAAATAAGGAATTTGAAAGAAAAAATTTTGTGCTAGGTGCTGAACCACTGGAAGAACGACATACAGGAGAGTATATTTCCAAAATGTTTGATGATATGCTGATGAAGTGGGACATATCTCGTACAAATGTGCACTGTGTTCTGCGTGATGCTGGAGCAAACATGAAAAAAAAGCTCTGTTTCTCTCAGGTGTAAATCATTTGGATTGTACTGTACATGAAATACAGTTGATTGCTAAAACTGGGTTATCATCATATTGTGATATAGAAAACACGATAAAAAAAAAAACTCGTAGTATTGCTACGCACTTTCATCACTCAACTATGGCACAAGATGAACTTAAAAAGATTCAGGACAGGCTGCAAGTACCTAAACTCTCTGTTATTCATGATACACCCACAAGATGGAATAGCACCTTACACATGCTAAGAAGAACACTAGAAATAAAGGAATATGTGTGTGTGTATGCTGCTACCAACTCCAAAATCAAACAGCTCAGCAATACTGAGTGGTTGATTATGCATAAATGTGTACAAGCCTTACAACCATATGAAGATATCACAAAAAACTTAGTGACTCCACATCAACAGCAGCTGAAGTGATTCCACTTGTAAAGTCCTTAAAACACACTCTTCAGCATACCACAATAGTAGTTTCTAACCCTGTTGAAGAAACTCATACTTCGGATACAAGCTCTGAAGATGAACCAGGATCAGTGATTGAGTTAAATGAAGACAGACAAGCAACACAGGCAGTAAACTTCATGAAAAAAGCAATGCAAGCGGATGTTGAGAAAAGATTTTCTTGGATTGGAAATGAAGATCTTTACAGAATTGCAACATATATTGACCCAAGATACAAGAGTAATTTTTTTCTTCATCTCACGTCACTGATCAAGTAAAATCATCACTTGCCAGAGTATGTGAGGAGCTTCGTCAGACGACTATTCTAGAAGAGGAAGATGGAGAACCAAGAAGGAAACGAAGAAGAGATGATAAGAGTGAAACACCTACCACCTGTGGAACATAAGATGAAGCAATGACCTCTATTCTTGCCTACAGCAGTGATGATGAAGCAGAAAAATCATCTGTAGTAACTTTACTCATGAAAGATATTGAGAAATATCACTGAGAGAAAAGAATAAGTGGAACAAGTCAAGATAGTTTGCAATGGTGGAAGACAATGAAGACAGTCTACCTTGATTTGGCAAAGGTAGCTTGCCAGTATCTCTCCTGTCCACCAAGTAGCGTTCCTAGTGAGCAGCTGTTTAGTAGTGTTGGCTTGATTTATGACGCTAAGGGCAATCGGCTTTTGCCAGAAAAGGTAGATAAGCTACTGTTTTTGAAACGAAACTTGCCCATCTTGAACTTTAAATATTAAGTATAAATATGTGTTTATAGTATCAGTTCAATCAGTTGGTTATAGATTTATAGTTAACCACTTTCAAAAGGGTGGAGGTTGGGGAAAGTGGTCGGTGGGATGCACGACGAGTTGGGTCCACGTCCCGCTTCCTGGTAACGCACAAAATGTGTGGCTGAAAATCGTCATAAAACTTTATTGTAACAAAAAGTACTTCCACTTTACTTCTACAAGTATACTCTGGAACTCCCTTCCTGCGTCTGTATCTACGTCTTCCTATGACTTAAATACTTTCAAAGAGAGAAGTATCAACTATTAAGACACCATTCGAACTCATATGACAGTATTTTGGTTCTCCCACCTTGTTTTTTATTTGTTACTTCTCCTGTCTGCATGGTCTGACACTGATTATTATTATTATTATTATTATTTTTTTTTTTTTGGGGGGGGGGGTCCTCTTCGTGAGAACGTTTGACGTAAAAACATCCACATCCGCGGGGATGTCATATTTTGATATCCGCATCCGCATTTGCATCCGCATTTTAGTAGAGACTGATATACGCATTCACATTTGCATCCGCAAAATTATATCTGCATATATATCCGGATCCGCGGATGTCTGAAATTCGACATCCGATACATCTCTACTACAAACACGAGCACACAATAACGGCACATGGACACCACAAGCAAAACAAGCACTACGCGACATACCAAATCAACTACTAGAAGAGAACAAACAACTATACGACGAACACTGGAACAATGAAATACGAAAAATAAACCTACAATACAATGACACCAAATACTTCTGGACACAGATTAAACGACTAACAGGAACACCTACTAACACCACCCCTTACATCATACACAATAACCACAAGATACACAAAGACAAAGCCAAAGAACACATATTCAGACAGCACTGGAGAAACATATTCAGGATCACACCAGCGGAAAACGCAACATTTGACATAGAACACGAAAGGACAATCACAAGACAAGCACAAGAAATACAAGACGACATTACCCCTATCAACTTAGCTGACATGAGACGACTCGACCCAGACAGCACACTCACAAAACCTTTTACACTAACATCAAACAAATAATAAAAAACTTCGATGATAAAACACCTGGATAGTCACAAATAAACAAAATAACACTAACATTCCAAACTCAACACTAAAATTATTCACAGAAATCTTCAATGAAACATTCAGCATGGGATACTTCCCTGGCACATTCAAAACAGCCACACTAACATTCATACCCAAACACGGGAAAAAAACTCACAGACATAAACAACTACAGACCAATATCACTACTCGAAGTCCCAGGAAAAATACTAGAAAAACTCATACTACAAAGACTACTCAAACACTTACATAATAACAACCTAATAAACGAAAACCAACATGGATTCACAAGAAGAGGAACACACACAGCCATAGCTACACTATACGAAACAATAGCCATAAGCCAACGACACAAACACGGATGTAACATAGTATCACGAGACATAACAAAAGCATTTGACAAAATATGGCACACAGGACTTAAATACAAAATACACCAAACACACCTCCCAGACATACTAACAAGAATACTTTGCAATTACCTCGACAACAGACAAGCACAAATACGAATACACCATTATACAGGAAGACCCTTCAACATACACAGTGGAGTCCCCCAAGGAAGCATCCTTTCACCAACACTATTCAACCTCTACACACATGACACCCCCAACCCAACACACGGAGTCACACACATACAATTTGCAGATGACCTGACAGAAATAATCACATACCCAAGCCAAAAAGGTAAAAACATGTTAGCACTAAAAACAAGCAGAGCAATAGAAACAATAAACATATATGAACAACAATGGAAATTACAAGCACAACAAAGTTCCAATTACTAAACATATCAACACAGAAGCCGGCAGAAATATGGATAGGAGGCACACAAATACACAAACAAAGAAACATAAAAATACTTGGACTAACACTTGGAAACAGAGGTCTACAAACACACACAAACAACAGGAAACTACAAGCATAAAAAACATTAAAGACACTAAGACGATTCAGAAACCTAGACACCAAACTAATATTACGACTATACAAAGTACTCGTGAGACCTCAACTAGAATACATTCCAATAACAACTATTATATCAAAACCAAGCCAACTCCAAAAATTACAGTTAGTATAAAACAAAGCACTACGATTCACCACACACTCCATGCCCCCATACCTTAACACAATAGAAGAACTACACAGACAACATAAACTCGAACCCCTTAACACAAGACTCTACAGACTAGCATACAAAACATGGAATAGACTAACAATCATAAATCTAGAATTAGTACAAAACAGTGAAGACATAGACACAGAAAACGGACATGACCACAACTGGTGGCCTAGAATCCCCAATCATTAACGGACCCCCACCTGAACCTATATACATATTATAAACACAAATACACCACTCTATCATCTTTCGTTGTTCTACTAACCCAACTAACAATATCACTATAACTATCATTATTATTATTATTGTTAGATAAAAAGAAAATGATAACATGTGCGAAAAAAAAATCGCACGTGATATCATACAAAAACAATAAGTATGGCAACACAAGTCACTACCCTCCCCTCACATAACTGTAAAGCATCACTAGTCGTCATCCCAATGTGGGAAAAAAAAAAAAAAAAAAAAAAAAAAATCATACTCATTGGAAAAAAAAGATGTATACGATGCATAGAAATCAAGACCTCCCCATCACCATGAACACAAAAAACTTACCCCCATAGAAGTCAAAACCTAAAGATAGGCAAAAAATAGTCGTATACATTTAATAATAATAAAAAAACAACTAACAACCAATCAAAAACAAATTAAACAAATCAACAGCCAACAATAACATCATAACAATATCTCAAGAGAGAAGAAAGAGAAGACCCAAACCTGTAAGAAGATGGACCAAACTCCAATTCCAACTCCGTATAACTAGGAAGAAGCTCCGCGACAAAGCAACATACTAACAATCACAAAAATATTTATAATTAAAAACAGCAAGTGGGTCTGCCCCACACCTATAATAACTCTAACTTCCTTCCATTTCATTCTTTCCTTACACTAACCCCCCAAATCCCCCCTCCCCTCCATCTTACCTATCCTGTCCAGTAGTAGTAGTCAACCTCAGAGATAAGATAGATTCCATGGAGAGAACACCCACGCTGGATCGCCTCACCATTGAAGATACGCCTTTTGTGTCGTTATTCACCCTAGTCTCTAGCTCTGTTTGACGTGCCAAACCTCATCAATTGAATCAAAAGTACTGTTACCCGAGTTAATTCCCCCTTCTCGTGGAATCTCGCTCTGGCAGGATTATGTCCCACATGACTCTCTTAATACGATCGGCATAGCCCGTGTGGTCTTCAAACTTGCCTTTACGACAAGAGAGGGGAACCCTTCGTGAAGAATAGCCCGGTCTCGCGCGTCTAGGTGCACTCAGGCCTCGTATTCATTGACTGCTTGTGAGGTAGACAGGTTTCGTGCGTTAAGCAACTCAGTGCTGACGCGCTCGTAAACGCCCGCGCCCCCCGCCCCCTTAGATTTACGTTTTTTTTTTCTCGCGTTATTAAAACCCGTACAGAGACTAGAGTTTAGCGTTATCAGTATCGCCATGGCGGCTACTAATAACATGGCTGGCGTGTCGAAACGACGGCGCTGCGCTCCAGGTTCTGAGCCTTCATCTGACGATGAAGCTGCCGTGGTAGTGGCCCCTTCTCGTAGCAAGGGTGGCAAGCTCCCCACATTCAAGGTCGTACCCTCAGCAGGATACGACACTGCGTTTGAGGTAGTGCGAGCTTTGGAGAAAGGCCCCTTCCATGGCAAGCTGATATCCCTCCGACCTCTTGGCGATGGTAACTTGTTGCTGTTACCAAGCAGTTACCAACTCGTTGAGGAGCTGGAGGCGATCACATCGTTAGATGGCAAGCCTCTGAACCTGGAGAGACTCAATCCCGAAGATAAGAAGCACAGACTCGTGGTACACGATTACCCGTTCTCTTACATGACTGAGGGCATTGAAGACCATGCTCAGGTAATCGGGGCCACGAAAATGTGCCGTTGGGATAAAACGCCCACACGTCAGGTTCTCATCACCATTAAAGGCGAACCCTTTAATAAGATTGGCCTAGGGATGTATGGCAGGTATGATGTACGAACGTACATTCCTGATCCTCTCCGTTGCTTTAAATGTCAACGCTATGGTCATCACCAGGCGCGGTGCACAGCTAAGCAACCCAAATGTGGCATTTGCAGCATGTCTCACGCCACAGAAACTTGTCTTAAGAAGTTCAAGGCTGGCACTGAGACTGTTGCCAAGTGCCTCAATTGTGGTAAGAAGCACCACGCCTGGAATACTTCTTGCTCAGTGCGTAAAGCCCAGGCCATTGTCTGCAAGGAGAGGACAGAGAAGCAACAGGACTTCATAACTGCCCCCCCCCCCAGGAACATTTGTATGGGGCAGCAGGAGGCACTCTCCCACCGTACCACAGCCACCTGCACCTAGTGTTCCTGATCTGAACAATCAGGAGCACTCTCCTGCACTCAACACCGCTACAACACACACACACACACAATCGAACACAGCTAACTCCCAAAAAAGTCCCCACGCCCAAACCTACACCCAAACCCAAGCTCACGTCCACGCCCCCAGCACCAACCCCACGAGCATACGAACGGCAGCCCCCTCCACCTCAATATCCGTATGATATCATCCCCCTGCGGGAAGATGATATCGGTTTGATTGTGACTGGTGTCGTCGCTGGGATCACAAGTACCCTAGGGGAAAGTGATGCAGAGAAGACACTAGACATGGTGAATAAGGCTGTCACGAATGTGCTCAACCTCCTAAAAGAGAAGAGAAACCCTTCCAAAAATCCTAGGCTAAAGGAGAGGGCTCCCTCCCCCTCTTCATCTCCCACCTCCTCCTCCTCCCCTTTCACTTCCCCTAAGCCAGGCACACCCACTTTTTCCATTGGCAAAGCGACACCCACAGCATCATTGAAGACGAGGAAAGCGCTTGCTGCTAAGCCCCAACGTCAATGTGCTCTTCGGCTTGAAGACTCCTCTTCTGATGAGGAGGAAAATGTTTCCACTGTTCAAAAGTCGCAACCCATCTTGTCTTCTGACCGGGGAGGACAAGATGAGGACGTAATGGAACTCGACAGGGAAGAAAGTCGCCCTGTTCAATAGTCAATTAAGGTTGCTACAGTGGAACATAAACGGGTTCCGCAGTAAAAGCTCGTATCTCCTTGCGCTTGCGCAAGAATATGATTACGATATCATACTTCTCCAAGAGACATTGGTGAGCGATGAGGTGCGATTTCCGGGATATCGCATCTTCACCCTCCCTCGCATACCCACTACTAGGGGGTGCATGATCTTAGTCAAATCATCTATCCCCTGTAGTGAAATCATGGACCCTGTATCATGTGGAGATGGTGTAGAAGTTCTTGCGGATCGACTCCATCGGGCCCACGAAACGTACACCATCTATAACATATACAGGGGCCAAAGTGCGGTACTGGACCTTGGAAAAGTGTGTGCTCTTGCTGCGGACAGGCTCCTCATCATAGGAGGGGACTTCAACGCTCATCATACAATGTTGATGTCGCCCCAAAGGCCCAATGTCGCTGGGCGCCACTTAAATTACGTGCTAGATGAATGCCCTGACATTGCGTTGTTGAATGATGGTAATCCGACGCACGTACAAGGTGGACGACTTGATGTGACCTTGGCGACGGCCACTCTCCTCCCTAGGGTAACCTGGGAGGTGCATCCTAGTGTCACTAGTGATGACTTCGGTGTCTCTGTGCACATACGGGATACACAACCCATACCGGCTGTATTACCTGTTCCCAGGTGGAAGACTGCTCTGGCAAACTGGCCGGCCTTTGAGAGATCTGTTGAAGAATGGGCAGCTTCTTACGTTCCACCACAGGATGTGGAAACGTTAGAGGCTGACTTTTCTGCAGCCATTCAGGTGGCTGCCAACAGTCATCCCAAATATTCCCCAATCCCCTAGGGAACATAAGAACAATTGGTACTATACCCCCGAGGTGAGAGAGGCCAACCGTCGGGTCAACATGCTTAGGCGTATTTTCCGACGGCGCCGAACTCAGACCAATTTGGCCAACTTGCGCGCTACAGTTCGTGACGCACATGTCACGGCTGCGGATGCCAGAAGAGCAAAGTTTCTTGAATGGTGTGAGGGCTTTAACGCTCACACCTCCCTAGCAGAGCTATGGTCCAAGCTCCGTAAAGCAACTGGCAGGACTCAACCACGACGCACTCATCATGCCCCGTGATACTGAGGCGCAGCGACTGGTGCAAGAGTTTGCCTCTCTCTCCAGTAGCACCTCACTCCCGCAGTGTGTTCAAGACACACTGCAGGACCTACAAGGAGTGAGGCGCCTTGGTGTTGAGGACATGATGAGTCGGTCGGATGATACTGACACTAGCTTTACGCTTCAGGAGCTACGGGTCACACACAAGACCAGCTCAGACACGGCACTTGGAGAGTACCTCGTCACCTATTCCATGCTGACCCACCTTGGGCCAGCGGGTGATGAGGCACTTCTAAGGGTGATTAAAGCGTCTTGGAGGACTGGCAAGCTACCAACAGCCTGGAAGACGGCAATCATAACGCCAATTCCAAAGCTAAAGGAACCTGGTGCCTATCGCCCCATCAGCCTGACAAGCTACATGGGGAAGACAGCGGAGAGGATGGTGCTAAACAAGCTGCTGTGGAAACTGGGCCCAATGCATGAGCATATACATGCTTACTGCAAGGGCACTGGCACAGCAAACAGTATAGCAACACTCCTCAATGCTGTCAGTGGCACACCGTCCATCGTGGTCTTTTTGGATTTGGAAAAGGCGTTTAAGCTGGCCAGTCCACTTGTGATATCAGACACCCTTGCTCGCAAGGGTGTAAAAGGCAAGCTGCTTTCTTGGATTGCTGACTATCTCAGTCACCGATCTGCGAAAGTAAGATTTCAGGGTCACATATCAGAGGCCAGAATGCTGGAGAATGGCACTCCACAGGGGGGGGGGGGGTCCTCAGCCCCACTCTGTTCAATGTGCTCGTTTCCAACATTCTGGAACTACCTCTATCCAATGGGTGCAAGGTTATCTCTTATACAGATGACCTTGCGCTTATAATTACTGGAAGGCGGCGGTGCTTCAGCAGGGCCCAGCGCTGCTTAAGTGCCGTAGCGACAGAATGTTGCAGGTTAGGGTTAAAGATCTCCCCTATCAAATCGAAAGCCATAACGTTAGGACTCTGGAGTGAGGGGGAGCATCTCACTATCCAGGACCTTAGGCTGGACTGGGTTCACCAGTTTCAGTACCTGGGGGTCTGGATTGATGGGAGGCTCACCTTTCAGAAGGAACTAGCCTACCTCAAGGAGAGGCTGAAGGCGAGAACCACAGTCATGAAAGCAATGACGGAGAAGGCACTTGGTGCCACGCACCAGGTCCTTCGCACATTCTATGTGCAAGCAGTCCGCAGTTTGGTGGACTACGCTGCCCCAGCTCTCATAACTGTGGCGACTGCCAAGCTTGAAGACCTGGAGCCTTGCCAAAATGCCGCAGCAAGGACTATCCTAGGAGCTCAACCTTGGACCAAGACTGTTAACCTCCAGATGGAGGCTTCATTGCCTTCATTAAAGTCACGGGTCAGAATGCTGGAGGTTGACTTTCTTGCCAAGATAGTCCAGAGCCCCAGGATAACTGAGCTGAGTCAGAGCCTTGTGATAGCTCTGGAACGGGTGGATAATCTTATCCACAGCGGTACCTGGCTATCTCAAGCGGCTAGACTCCTGGACTCCTTCAAGCTCACCAGTGCTCTCCTTGAAAAGGGTAGGGACTCTGGTCACCCAAAGTTCAAGTCCCCACCTCCATGGCTGTCGATACCTGCAACCTTCGTTGTCACTAAGCTTCCCAGTAAGAAGAAGTTATGTGACCAGGAAAGAGTACGAGCGCAGGCCCTACACGGCATCCGCGCACTGTCGAGACCTGGAATGGCGGTCTATTATACGGATGGCTCCGTGGACCCCAACAGGTCTCGTAGTGCGGGGAGTGCTTTTGTGACTGATGGTTTGACTTTTGGCAGTAGAGTATCTGATCATGCGTCCACTCTCCAAGCTGAGGCCATAGCGGTTCAAGGAGCGTTAGAGCATGCTCTAATATCTAGAACTGGTCCTGTGGTGATCCACACGGACTCACAGTCTCTGCTAGGCAGCTTAGATACGACACAGCCCAGCGACAATGTACGCCTACTGACCTCCATCCTAGCACTCCTGCTGAAGCTACATCAGCAAGGCAGGAGTGTTACGCTCAACTGGCTGCCGAGCCATGTAGGCGTCCCAGGAAACGAGTTAGCCGACGCCGCAGCAGAAGCGGCGCGCCAAAGATCCGAAGTCGATGTTGTCGTCCCTCTTAGAAGAAATCGGTTGGGCATACGCACCAGGGCTCTCAACCAGGTACAACGGTTCCTTCAGCACAGACTGGAGGCAGAGGTATCAGAAAGGGCGAGGTGGTACAGGGCAGTCACAGACTACGAGCTCCTTGTACTTCCTCGCTCCACACCTAGAAAAATGGAAACTCTGCTCTTCCGTCTTCGGCTGGAGGTTCGTTGTTTCTGACAGATCAAGAGAAATCCAACACCTGAAGAAAGAAGATGCCACCATTTTAGCCACCTTGAAACCACCCTCAAGCATTACTTCCAGCATTACCCCGCAACTGCTTTTCTGAGGAGAGGGCCTCCGACATCTGAAGGGTCTTGTGCGCCGCCTATGCAGCCACCATAGCGAATAGCGAATATGAACTGCGTCGGCTAGTGGAGTGTCAGCACCCCCTTTGAATATCTTTTATGATTATTATTATTGTTATTAAATGTACGTCCATTGATAATGTCAGAAAGGGTGCATTCACCGTGATGTGCATACATATATCACATAAGTATGCACATCTAGTAAATGCATGAGTGGGCGTAGCCAAAGCCACATACTCTCATACATCGAATCACCCTCCAAACGGGCTAGCTAAAAAAATCCCGTGGGAAATTCTATTCCCGAATTTCTTAGAATAGAATAGAATTATGTCACGGCCAGTCTGGTTTAGAATGGTGGCGAGTCGCCACACAACCTCTGAACATAATCATAACTTAGAGTTGAAATTCCAGCACCACTATCTACTTCAAAAGGCATCGATGTTCTGTTACAGTCCACCATAATTTTGGTTCTAACATTAAGTTTCTAATTCTCTTTTACCTTACCTCCACTGTCTCTTAAACAAAACAACTGTCTATCACTGTTTTCTGGTAGCCTACACTTTCACCATCCTCAGCTAGCACATTTACTTTTTTTCTTATTTTTTCACTTTTCCTTGGAAGACTTTGATGCTGAGAACCCATTACTGAATTTAACTTACAAACACATTTCAGGTGTCTCTTCTTATTACACGGGGAACACATTAATTAAGTGAGATAACCTACAGTTAGCACTTATATATGGGTATCCACAATGTTTACATTTCACATTTCTTTTCTAGAGCGCTAACATTTCCATGTAAAATATTAACCTTTGCTGATAAGCTTATTTTCTCATATGCAGAAAGCTTTTGCATATATCAATAATATTTCAAGAGTCCCTGCAGAAGACTTTGATTGTAGATCTTATTTTTCGATGTCAAAAGTATTTCCAAAATTACGCTCTTTAGCAAGGGATCTGGATGCAATCTTTGCAAAATTTCACCACTATGTTTCTTCCTTTGCTGAAACTCAACGCATGGTGGTAAGAAATTTTTACATCATAATTCTTTTTATTTTATTTTATTTATTTACTATTTTTTTTTTTTTTTTTTTAACAATGTTTTCATACTCCACCTCATGGGGGTAGATTCGGAGGTGAGATACACGCCAAAACACATTAAGTTCGTAAAGACACTAGCACCGTATTCATTTTCATAGTCTCATCACTGATACCTGTATGAGTAAAATGTGCTTTCAACATTGACAACTAGACCTTCCATTTTATCTTCTTTGGATCAAAAGGATAAATCTTTCCATGAGTATTGGAAGCCATATTGTTTGTTCAATCTCATATTTCTTCAGGTATGGTCAAACTCCACTGGTTATCATGAAACGATAAAAAGTATGAAGTTCTCCCACCAGATTACAAAGGATTACAAAGGCGAAGCATGCCGACAAGAGACCTTTTGGTCCATAACTAGGTCGGATGCAAAAATGTATATAAAAATAATAAATGAAAAAAAATATATATATATATATAAATAATAATAAATAAAATGAATAAATGCATAGGTATATCTAAGTAATAAACAAATCGGTGAATAGTAAATAATAATAAATTGACAGATAAATAATAATAAATGAAAATCAAGCAAATAATAAAAAACCAGAGAAATAATGACATACAAATAAACAAATAATATATAATAAATGGCAGTCATTACATCATCTTGCTTAGATGTTTATCTAAACAAATCTTAAAGCTTTGAACTGAACTACATTGCACTGCCTCTGTAGGAAGTTTATTCCATTCATTAACTACACGGTTGGCAAAGTTGTTTCTACCCACTTCCAAATTAAGTCTATTTCCTGACAGATTGAGAGCATTATTTCTTGTCGGATTCTCATTCAGTGTAAATTTTTTGTCACTTTTGATGTTGTCAATCCCATTTAGAATCTTAAAGACTTGTATCAAGTCACCTCTGAGTCTACTTTTTTTTTTTTTTATATGAAAAACAGATTCATATGTTTTAGTCGATTCTCGATGTTTTCAATTTGCCGGCGATCTATAAGAAGTCGGCTTCTTTTGCGAATTCCTCTTCTACAGGATCAAAGCAAACCTCTATCCCGCTCAGAGTTTCTGTTTCGCTGAACCTTGTCGCCTTTTGTTATAAAACTGCATGCCTCCAACGTAAGCAAAGATCACAATAAACATCGATCACATGATCAAAACATAGAACAATCGCAGTACAGAATCGAATCATAAATACCACAAAATAGGACAAATTATATTATCAATGAAAACACCAATATATCACAAGATTTATATTTCCCATTTGAAGGGCGTGGTACACTAAATATGTAAAATTATTTTTAACCTTGAGATCAGACGCAACCAGGGTTACCAACTCTGTTAAGCTACGATAAAGGACATTAAAACTTTATTGATATTTATTTAAGTGGCTATAGATCATAATAGATGCCAATATTAAATGCAGTTCAAAATTACATTTCTCTTACCTAAATGAAAATACAAAAACAAGAATGAGAAGCCATTTATTTTACCTAGATCAAAGGATTCTAATATTTAAAACTATATTTGCCCTGGCTTTTTGCTGCCTTCAGAAAATTTGTATCATCTTTGCTGCTTTTAGCAAATTCCAAACAACTATATTTTGTGTTAAAATGTATGAGAAGTTCATTCTTAATTAATTCAACAGAGCATCAGTTCCTTTCATTTCACCATTTAGATGACATTAAACTAAAAACTCTCTCACAATAAGATGATGTTCCAGGAATTGATGGTACAAAAGAAACTATTTTGAAAACATTGATACATTTAAAGCCCTTAGATTTAAAAATAAAATACCACTTTCTGGTTGTTGTTTTTGAGCTTATGATGAGTTTAGAGCTTTTGCTAGTGTCGAAGTTTCTTTGAATTAATACTACTTCATCAAAAAGTTCATCCATCTTTAATTTAAACTTTCCTTCTAGCTTCAATTGTTTTACTACTTCTACAAACTTCTGAAACTTTGGGAAATGAATGGCCTACGAAGCTTAGGTTTGATAATTTGCCGAATGTTGAATTTCATTGAAATCTATTCTGTTTTTCCAGATATCTGTTTATAACATGAAATATTGGCACTACAAGTTTTCTCACACATATTTCACTGTTCTGATATTTATAACAAATTATGGCTCGATTTTGTGAAGGATCTCATCATTACATTGTTGTATAATAGGCCATATTTGTTTTGGCTCTTTGTGAGTTCAGTTGATAGGCGGAAGTATTGCCTTTCCAAAACGTCCAACGGCACCTCCTTTCTTTCTCTATTGTTTTTCTTTTCTTTTTTCTTAGTGGTGGTTCTCATATTTAGTAACATAGGTTGCGATTTTCTGGTTTTCCCAAAACGAGTGCCTTTTTTAGGGGGGGGGGATTGAGTTAAACATAAAATGAGGCTAATTTTACACCGTGGTCTGCGGTCTGCCACTCTGTGCATCTGGTATTGTGCAGAATGTTGAGTTGACAGAGTCTGCAGTCCTACAAGAAGTAAACGCTTTTGCAATCATCACGTCTTGAGAGCAGGAAATTGAACTATCGGTCAAAAAGATTTCAAAATAAAGGACAAATAGTGTCATTTCAAATCTCAATAAAGGACAAGGACAAATA
>NC_134802.1:6262618-6275118 GCF_046742065.1 Oratosquilla oratoria | reverse complement strand
CTTTCTTAATTTTTTTTTTACAAATAATTGCCTTTCCCCAATCAGCTGGCACTCTACCTTCATTCCAGGCAACGTTAAAAACTCTGGTTAGCCACTTAACTATATCATCATTTCCCTTCAGTAGTTCGACTGGTATACTGTCACTTCCAGGGCTTTTTCCATTTTTCATAGCTTTAATAGCATCTTTAATTTAATTTGTTGTTATTATACTATTTTGTTCTGTTCTCTGAATAACTTCTTCATCTGTTGGTCTCTCCACTTCTGCTGGATTTAGAAGCTCTGAGAAGTATTCCTTCCATCTCTCGTCCACTTCGCCTTCCTCTGTGAGTAGTTCCCCTTCCTTATTTTTAATTGTATTCACCCCACTTTCTTCTTTCCTTTTGTAACTTTTAGCTATGCTGTATACAAGTTTCTTTGTGCCCTGTATGTCCTCTTCCAGTTCTTTTCCTAACCTCTCCCATGTCTCTCTCTTAGTTCTTGTTTTTACTCTCTCAGCTTCATTTCTTGCTGCTTCGTATTCTCTTCTGTTTTCAGGATTTCTTCCCTTCATCCACTTTCTGAAAGCAACATTTTTGTTCTTAACAGCTTCTCTGACTTCTTCTGTCCACCAAACTGTTTTCTTTTTCTTTCCTCCACTGACTCGCTTTGTTCCTATCACCTCTCTTGCGATTTGGATAATTTTTTCTTTCATATTCCCCCACTCTTTCCCTATATCTTCTGTTTCTTGTTGCCCTCCAGGTCTAGCTTCATAAACCTTCTCTCTGTATTGTTGATCAATTTCTTGTTCTTTAGAGACAGTTTTGATGTATCTTTTTTATTTATACTTAGGTTATTATTATTATTATTATTATTATCATCATCATCATCATCATCATCATCATCATCATCATCATCATCATCATCATCATCATCATCATCATTATTATTATTATTATTATTATGTGAGGCGGCCGGCAGGTGATTTCTTTCACCTCCACCGAAGAGAAGCCCCTTCATTACGCGAGGCCCCATCGAAGAGAACGGCCCTTTCATCAGGTGATTTCTTTCACCTCCACCGTAGAGAACGGCCCCCTTCATCGCGTGGACCACAGCTGCGCGCGGGAGGTCACGAAGTAACCTTCACTCCCATACATCTGCCAAGATCGTCCAAACAACATGAAGTCTCGCTCATCCAGGGTCAGAGTTCACGCCTACGGCTCTGGCACCTCTCTGGCACCGCAAGATTGCCATCTACGAAACCTAGGATATTTTTATTGGCTGCCCTTCTCCTAGGGCACGCCCATTTTTGTAATTATATGTTCTATTGCCTGCCTTCTTGTGGGACACACCCATTTTTGTAATTAGCTAGGATGATCTGGCACTTCCGAAGTTTTCTTCGGACCTGCCAGCCATAACTGTACTCAGAACTTGTAGACTCACGAAATTAAACAGAAGAAACTCAGCCGTGTTTCACCACCAAAACCCCTTTCCAACAGTGGTGGCAATATCGGTGGGATCGAACTCTACATACGAAGACAACGACAGCAAGCAAATCTACAAGCAACCAGCGAAAACACGACGTCTTGGCCATCGCCAATCAATTCACGGAACACCGAAGACAACATTCAACAGTCTTCGAGCTTCGCCGTTTCTTCATGGACGTCCAAACAGACTTCTATCTCCGTCAACCAGCTGCACGACGTGACCACGGCATGAAGCCTTAGTCTACGCGATCCCTTCCAGCTGTTCACCCTCCCACATCGAGCGACGAGAGATTTCGCCACTACGACCAGTTGCACATCGAGCGACGAGAGACTTTCGCCACTACAACCAGTTGCACATCAAGCGACGAGAGACTTTCGCCACTACAACCATTTGCACATCGAGCGACGAGAGACCTTCGTCACTACAATCAGCTGCACATCGAGCGACGAGAGACTTCGCCACTACGACCAGTTGCACATCGAGCGACGAGAGACTTCGCCACTACGACCAGTTGCACATCGAGCGACGAGAGACTTTCGCCACTACAACCAGTTGCACATCGAGCGACGAGAGACCTTCGTCACTGACAGCCAGCTGCATATCGAGCAACGAGACACCTCCGCTACCGCATCCGGCTGCTCTTACAACCCCCCCCTTTATTTTTTTTCATACATGCATAATACTGTATATAGTGCTCCCTCCCTCATACATTCTGAAACTTCAACAGAGCACTAACCTTTACCTCCATTACAGTAGCCCCGTGACCGCAAGATCCGCCCCCCCCCACAACTCCCCGTCACCCTTCCCTCCAGCGCAACACACACGGAGAATACGAACCTATTCACCATCACCCTCGCTCCCATACGTCAACCTGGGTAAGTAGATATATTTCCGTTTTAAATCCACCTAGTGCAACAGGATCTCGTTAATCTTTTTTTAATGAATAGTAGTGAACACCACCTTTACGCGACAGACAGACCCATTACACGAAGCCACTCTGCGCAGATATCGCAAGAAATGGCTGATCACCACCACCACCACCACCACCACCACCACCACCACCACCACCACCACCACCACCACCACCACCACCACCAACAACAACAACAACAACAACAACAACAACCACAACAACAGCAACAGCCTAGCACCTCGGGACAAGGTGCAAATGTCATGACTACCCAAAACTTAATCACTCTTATAAAAGACGAAACGACCTTACCCCTTTTTAATGGTAGGAATATGCCAGTACGCAACTTTCTAACAGAAGTAGACGCTGAAATAGCGCGTAGAGGAGCCACAGTGAACAAGACCAAAATTTCCATATTGACATCGAGAGTCGACAAACATGACACAATCGCGGGAGACATAATACACTCAGATGCATTCCTAGAATTAGACACATACACAGAATTCGTCGACGAATTCAAAAAGGCCTTTGATATTTTTGAGCCGCTTGGCGCTTTCTCAACTATTTATTCTGTAGGCAAAGAGTTAAATCACCCACCTTACAAGGCTAAGGATAGAGCAGTGAGTGTAGCGACCTCCGTCAAAACAAAATTGAGGGACAATCTATGTAATTCGCAGTGGGTAACAAACGGAATGATGACTGTGGAACATGTCGTATCGATGATAGAATACCTTGTTTTCCTTTCTCAGTTGCACCCAGAGACATTGCAACGAGTCGGCACCTCCGCTTTCAAACCAAATGTTAAACTAGCTAGGTTCGCTAGGCAATTTCCTGACTCGGACAAGGTAACCGCATGATAGCGCAGGTAACACAGGCCACTCCCCCTATCACGAGATCAAGACATACATCTCGCACGCGTCATCAGTCACGTCACAGGTCCCCCTCAAGGACACGAAGTTTCTGCAACCATTGCCAGAGAATAGGACACACAGACGACATATGCTATCGCAAATTCCCCACATCGCCCAACAAGCACTGCAGTTATCATGGGACATGTTTTCACTCGTCAGACAGATGTAGAGTCTTACGTTCACGATCCCCACACAACCGAGGATCCACCTACTCTGCAAGGTATCCACGTAACTCATCACCGACATACTCGCGTCATGCATCTCCTGTGAGACATCCGCACCACTCCTCCCCTGCCAACCATTCACGTAACCCATCTCCTGCTTGACTCTTTAGTAAGAAACCGAAGGGGCGGTCAAGGTCAGAAAACCCTTACACTGACATACATACGTCCATGTTGCCAGTTCACACACTGGACGTATCAGATACATCTCCCCATACATTAACCTTCAACGCCACGACTGGAAAAACCAAATTGAAAGTTTTTTTTGACACGGGTTCCCCAGTGAACATTATGTCTGTGAATAGTTTTCATAATTTGCGCACCCAAACAAAGCGGGTGACTATTCTAGAACCCCCAGATGTCAAATTGTGCAATGTGGATGGGATTCCCTTCCCCATCATTGGAAAATTTTCTCTAGACATTAGTTTCAAGAACGAGTGCCCATCCATTACAGTTCCTACTTACGTAGCAGATGTTCATTTCCCTGCTGATGTCCTCATAGGCTTAACCTTGATGAAGCAACATAATATCATTATATATCCTGCTCAACATGGCATCATTTATGCAAATCATTTCCTCCCAGCATTGCCTTCAGCAATTTACCCTACAGTCAACCACCTCAAGGTGACCGAGCAGGAAAAACCAAAGTTAACGTCAAGTAATTATAGCCCAACTATTCAAACCAACTCTGCTTCATCACACGAGGATGAAACAGCCCTCGATGGCACCTACAAACAGACACATGCACATGACTCTAAACCCTCCATTCCACCACCAACGGTAGGAAGATGTTCAAAGCGTAACAGGCGCGTACGATCCTCTCATAGGTCAAAATCTGCTAAGCGACAGACAAAACAACAAATAAATGACATTGATCTTTTACCAGCGGAAGCAAATTTCTTGCCCCTCTTAGAGGAATTCCACACCAGTCTCTCAAGTGTTATCTACTCTCCAACATGCTCACTCAGTACTTATCAGTCCAAAGACACTGTTCCCTCGTGAGTACACACGCATACATATACGAGTTTTCCAAGCACCAGACACCGATGTACTCTGTATGCCAGAAACTTGCCGCGTAAAAGGCATCTTCCTGTTTTCAGCCATCAGCTCCACTTCAAGGAAAGGTCATACTTGCATTGTAATTGCAAATGACACTAACGCACCCCTCAACCTCACAGTTGGCACAAACATCTGTGATTTCCAAATTTATCCTTCACGTGTTAAAATCATGGATGACGAGCTCCCAATTTCTCAAGTTTGTACCACAGTTCCCAATGTGCAAGCAGCACAGGAACCTATTGACGCATCTCAACTTAACCCAATTGATTTCCCTGATGCAAAAGCAGACTTGCTTGCACTTTGCAACAAGTTCAGACAGACCATTGCAACGGAAGGTGAACCCCTTGGAGTCACTAATATCATTCAGCATCATATACCCCTTCGTGAGAACTCCAAACCGTGTTACATTCCCGCATACAGATTACCGCACTCTAAACGCATGATAGTCGATACTCTTATTCAGGACATGATTGCACAAGACATGATTAAACCGTCAATGAGTGAATGGAATTTCCCACTCTTTGTAGTACCAAAGCAAGACGGGTCCTTCCGACCTGTAGTAGACTTCAGAGAACTTAATAAACTCATCATCCCTGACCGACACCCTATTCCACTTCTAAACGAGCTCCTCCACTCTGTTGGTGAAAACAATATAGTCTTCACCACCTTAGACCTTATGTCGGGATATTTTCAGATCCCCCTTGCTCCAGAGTCGAGGCCTCTGACAGCTTTTAGCACACCCACAGGAGACTATCAATTCAAACGACTCGCCATGGGTCTCATTTCAGCCCCTTCAGTGTTCACACGTCTCATGCATCAAGTACTCTCTGGTCTCCTTGGTGATTCTGTATTCATGTATCTCGACAATGTCATAATAGCTTCCAAATCAATTGACGAACATCTACACACTCTACACACTGTTTTCTCGCGGCTAGAACAAGCAGGTCTCAAACTGAAGCTTAAGAAGTGTTCCTTCCTTCAGAAGGAAATACGCTTCCTAGGACACGTCCTAAATTCTAAAGGAATATTAACTTCGCAGGACAAGGTCAAGGCAGTCATTGATTTTCCACGTCCTACTACCGTAGATCACGTACGCTCATTCCTTGGTCTATCAGGTTTTTACAGACGTTACATTCAAGGTTACGCTAGTGTAGCAGCACCCTTGACGTCACTTCTTAAGAAGGACATACCTTTCAATTGGACACCTGACCAAGAGCAAGCTTTTACTGACTTAAAGAAAGCCTTAACCACAGCACCTGTCCTCGCCTTCCCAAACCACAAACTTCCCTTTACAATTTACACAGATGCGTCATATTCCGGATTAGGCGCTGTTCTCATGCAAGAACACAACTCAAAACTCAGACCTATTGCATATGCGAGCCGCACACTTAACAAACACGAACGTAATTACTCAGTCACAGAAATAGAAGCCTTTGCAGTAATATACGCCCTCAAGCATTTCAAAGACATCATCCTCGGATACGAAATACACATATACACAGACCATCAACCAATCTTACACTTGTTTAAAGGGAAACATCTGTCAGGGAAACTTGCCCGATGGTTCCTCACAATACAAGAATACATGCCTACCTTCCATTTCGTCTAGGGAAAAGCTAACTTGGTAGCAGACGCTCTTAGTCGACACATTGCAACCGTTATTCCAGGCCCTATTTCAGTTAACATTACACACGCACGCATAGCAGCAGCTCAGAGATCAGACCCTCTTTGGAAGCGTGTCATATATTTCCTCGAATCTGCAGACACATGTGACACAGACAATTTCCCTCCAGATATTGACAACTACACACTAGTAGATGACATTCTCTATCATAAAACAACACTAACAAACAAGCAGGAACCCAACAGATCGGTCCTCCAACTAGTAGTTCCTACATATCTCATTCCAGAAGTCTTAAAACTTATACATGATTCCCCTATTGCTGCACACCCTGGCAAAGACAAATGTGTTACTCAAGCTAGGTTACATTTTTTCTGGCCAACTTTGCGTAAGGACATACACAAGCACATCGACTCCTGTCATTGTTGTGCGAGTCACAAAGGTCACATTAGCGGTCATGTTCCAATTCTAAATTACCCTACACCTTCGAAACCCTTCGACACAGTAGCTGTTGATCTTCTTAAGTTACCCATTACACCTAACGGAAACAGGTACCTTTTTGTCTGTGTCGACCACTTTTCTAGATTCTGTATTCTCGCCCCCTTACCAGACAAGACAGCACAGCACGTTGCAAAGACAATTATTGACAACCTCATATGCCCATTTACGACACCCAAAACTCTAATCTCTGACAACGGAAGTGAGTTCAACAATGAGATTCTTTCGAACATTTGCGATTAGTTCCAAATCAATAAATGTAATACTACTGCTTATCATCCTAGTTCAAATGGTCTAGTTGAGCGCCAGAATAGAAAGATTCTCAATGTTATCAGACATCTTGCTTCTGATATTCAACCTTCCTGGGATGAACATGTCCCCATGATTCAAGCGTGTCTAAATTCTGCAATAAATAAATCAATATCGGAATCACCCCATTTTGTTCTTTTTGGTTCAGACAAACAGCTCCCTTGTAATCTTCTCTTTTCAGAATTACCACCAATCTATAACCTCAATGATTTTGTGAAGGTTAAAGTAGCTCATTTCAATCACCTTTTCAAAAGAATACATAATTCCCTCCATCTAACGAAGGACGAAATGGTCCGTTTGCACAACAAAGCAGCCAGAACTGACACCTTTGATATTGGAGACATTGTTTATACTCTTAACCACACACCTACTTCTAAGCTCTCAGCTAAATTCTCTGGTCCCTATCGTATCATTGACCACGAATCTAACAGTAAAGTCAAGGCACTCAGTTTGCAAAATCTGACAGAGACCCTGTTGCATAAAGATCACATAAAAAAGGTTCCCCGTGGCTTAGACATAGAAACTGTTGTTTCTCCAGCTACCCCTATTCAGAACAGAGACGACAACACACAAACCGCTTCGCAAATTCCACCATTGCTATTTCCCCGTTATAATCTCCGTAACAGAGCCACACCTTCATAAATGTATATTATTGTATAGGTGAACGGAAACTATATCTACTTTCCAATATTCTTAATTTTAAGCTCTCACGTCTTCATATATTTTATTCTTGTATATAACCTTCATGCCAAGGCCTTGTTTAGGACATTGCCTTGTTTTGTTTTTTTCCTTCTTGTTTCTCTAAGTGTACAGTCACCGGGACGGTGGCGATAGCGTGGCCGAGCATTGTGAGGCGGCCAGCAGGTGATTTCTTTCACCTCCACCGAAGAGAAGCCCCTTCATTACGCGAGGCCCCATCGAAGAGAACGGCCCTTTCATCAGGTGATTTCTTTCACCTCCACCGTAGAGAACGGCCCCCTTCATCACAGCTGCGCGCGGGACGTGACCTTCACTCCCATACATCTGCCAAGATCGTCCAAACAATATGAAGTCTCGCTCATCCAGGGCCAGAGTTCACGCCTACGGCTCTGGCACCTCTCTGGCACCGCAAGATTGCCATCTACGAAACCTAGGATATTTTTATTGGCTGCCCTTCTCCTAGGGCACGCCCATTTTTGTAATTATATGTTCTATTGGCTGCCTTCTTGTGGGGCACGCCCATTTTTGTAATTAGCTAGGAAGATCTGGCACTTCCGAAGTTTTCTTCGGACCTGCCAGCCATAACTGTACTCAGAACTTGTAGACTCACTAAATTAAACAGAAGAAACTGAGCCATTTTTCTCCACCAAAACCCCCTTCCAACATTATCATCATCATTATCATCATCATCATCATCATCATCATCATCATCATCATCATCATCATCATCATCATCATCATCATCATCATCATTATTATTATTATTATTATTATTATTATTATTATTAATATTATTATCATCATTATTATTACTACTTTTTTTCTCTTTTTTGTTTAGGAATGTCCCCTGTGGGGCTACAAGGAGAAGGATGCCTAGTCCCAATCCCCGTCCCTTTCTTCTCGCCTCTTACGATCCAAGTGGGAATACTTGGTGGCAGTATTCTTTTCCCCCACCACAGGGAATAGAAAGAAGGAAGCTGAAGATAAATGTGGGCAAAAAGTAAGGTGATGAGATGTACAAGGGGAGAGAGTGACAGTAGGCTGAAAGTGAGCATTAAGGGTGAGAAACTGGAGGAAGTGGATATTTTCAGATACTTGGGTGCGAATGTGACAGGAAAGGGAGGAGTGGGGGTGGAGGTAGAATGTAGATTGAGAGAAGCGAGTAAATACCTTGGTGGATTAAAAAGTGTAATGAGAAATAGGCATCTGGGAATGGATGCTAAGAGGAGGTTATATGAAGGAGTGATCATGCCAACAGCAATGTACGGGGCAGAAACATGGAACATGAGAGAGGAAGAGAGGAGTTTGAATGTGTTTGAAATGAAATGTCTAAGAAGTATGATAGGGGTTACTAGGCTAGATAGAGTGAGAAATGAGGAGGTGAGGAGGAGAACAGGGGTGGAAAGGGAGCTGGGAGATAGGGTTGATGAAAGAGTATTGGGATGGTCTGGACACATGGAAAGAATGAGTGAAGAAAGATTAGTAAAAGAAGTGTGGAAGGCGGAGGTGGAAGGAGTGAATATGAAGGGGCGTCCTAGGATGAGATGGATGGATGGGGTGAAAGGGGGTTTACAAAAGAGAGGAATGTCTGTGGAGGAAGGACGGGAGAGGAGAGAAGATAGGGGTGAATGGAGAAGGGTTGTGTATAGATGAGGCTGTGATGCATGAGGGGGAGTGGGTGGGGGATGGGGGGTGAGGAAGTATGTATGAGAAAAAATTTGACACAGCCTGAAGGGATTTCTCCCCGTCTTCTCCTTTTCTGCATGAAGGGACGGAGAGGGGGGGTTGCCGAATTTATGAAGCGGCCTTGCTGTGGATGTGCTGTGTCTTGCGACACCCCGTCATCCAGGAGGTGCCAAGATAGGAAGGGGGAGGAGAGTGGAGGTGAGTGGAATATATGGGAAATGAAATGGGTGGGATTGATTTCTATGCCTTTTTCTTTTTGGCTATCCCCCGTGTAAGGGGGAAAAAGCCTTTGGTATATGTATGTATGTATTTTTATTATTATCATTATTGTTATTGATGATATGATTCAACGTCACAAACTCCCCCTATCTGGGGGAATTTAATGAACTATGCTCTTGGTTCAACTTCGCCGGTGGCAGGACTCGAACCGCCATTCCCTCGACCTTCGCCACAAGTAACGACGCCTAACCCACTAGTTTAGCTATTTTCTTCATTAGGTTTGGTTACATCTTTGCTGCTAGACACCTGACAACGTGCCCTCTCTTCACGTCCACCTAGGGTTAGCGTCATTCGATGCGGGGCTCAGAATTCGTTTCCTTATCAAGCAGAACCTATAACCTGGAAAAATTATTTGCTTGTAACTGCACTATATGTATAATCACACACACACAGACACACACACACACACACACACACACACACACACACACACACACACACACACACACACACACACACACACACACACACACACACACACACACACAATATATATATATATATATATATATATATATATATATATACATATATATATGTATATACATATATATGAATACATGTACTGCCCATAAAACAAACAACACAAATAAAACAAATAAAACAAACGGCACAAAAAGAATTAGAAATAAAATAAAGATCGCTACATGGAACATCAGAACCTTGTACCAGACGGGCAAACTAGCAAACATAGAAAGAGAAATGAACAGAATGAAAATAGACATCATGGGATTGGGAGAAGTGAGATGGCCTGGGGTGGGATGTATGGAGACGAGGGATGGCAACCAGTTGATATAATTTGGATGAGGCACAGCACATAGAGGTGTGGGTACATTAATGACAGAAACAGTAGCCAAATATATCATGGGATACTGGCTCATTTCTGACAGAGTAATAATGGCTAAACTTAGAGGAAAGACATTTGATATTAACCTGATACAAATATATGCCCAAACAAACGAGAGTGAAGAAGAAGATATGGATACATTTTATGAAGAAATAACAAAAGCAAAGGAACAATGCAAAGAAGTGGAAGTTACATTCATTTTGGGGGATTTAAATGCTAAAGTAGGGGAAGGCAGATTAGAGGATATTGTAGGGCAGTATGGCATTGGAAACAGAAATGAGAGAGGCACCAGATGGGTTGAATGGTGCACAGAAAAAGGACAAATCATCATGAACACATGGTTCAAACACCACCCACGCAAATTATATACATGGAAAAGCCCAGGAGACAGATATAAGAACCAAATAGATTACATAACAGTAAATAGAAGATTCAGAAACGCAGTAACACAGGTAAAAACCTATCCAGGGGCAGATGGAAACTCGGACCATATTCCAGTAGTAGCAACAGTTAACATAGAAATAAAGAAACCACCAAAGAGAATTCATAGTATAAGTAAACAGTTGAAACTATTAAAGAACACAGAAATCAGAGAACAATTCAGTATAGAAGTCAAAAACAGGTATGCAATACTAGAAGATGTAGCAGACGAAACAGAGGTAGGATCAGCTCAGTGGCAATGGACGACACTACAGAAGGCCATGGAAGAGGGGTCAGAAATCATACCAACAAAAGAAAGAAGAAATAAGAAACCATGGATGACAGATGAGATTCATGAATTAATGGAAGAGAAAAGAAAATACAAAGACAAAGATGAAGAGAAACACAAAGACTTTAACAGAAAGGTGCATAGAGAATGTATAAGAACAAAAGAAAAATGGATGAATGAAAGATGCATAGAAATTGAACACCTAGAAAGAATAGACCAACAAAAGATGCATGAGAAAGTAAAAGAAGTAATAAAGATAAGAAAACACAAACAAAATATATCAATTTTCAAGAAAGACGGGACAGTAGCTGTGCCGTTACGAGCAGTAACGGGGCCTTTTTATAATTCTGTGTATCTCCATTTTTACATATATTTTGTCTTAAGCCCGTTTCCCCATGGAAAGGGTAACAGTTTTGTTTTCTGTAATGTTTTAATTTTAAATGTATTTCGAACAAAGACCACCTCTGTTCGAATTTCTACCTTTGTAAGTTATCTGCAAGCTGTGTTGCAAGATAACATCCCATTATTTGTACGATGTTTGCTTTAAAATTAAGAATAAGTAAGTTGTGTAAAGACTTGTTGCCGTTTGTGACGTCACGACTCACGTCTAGGTCCAGTTTAGGTCTGAAACTCAAGGTGCTCACACCCCCTTTTGTAGCCAACTCAATAAGTTGTGTGAAACCATTATCATGTTGCATGCGTATGAAGAATTATTTTAGGCTGCTTACATTATGTTCAGATTCCTTGCAATCCTTTATATTTTACGTTTGTACATTATGTTCAGATTCCTTGCAATCCTTTATATTTTATGTTTGGCGTATAGTAACTAGCGTCCCATGTTTTCAGTTTTTCATCAAACCACAAATCGCCTCAAACCCATCTTGTATGATGGCGAAGCCCTTTATATGAAGAGGAAAATGCCTCTTGTAAAGGGGAAAACCTTCCTTTCTATCGTCAATAAACGTGGCAACAAGTACTCAGTGCATTCTTCCCCTCCCGCGTTTGTTTACGTTATGTAACGCAGTAAGAGGGCACCCGTTGCTACGTTTTCCCTATGCGCCGCATGCCAGTTCGCTGCGCCACAGTAGCAGTGGAAGAAAAAGAAGTGAAGGATAGATGGAAAGAATACATAGGGGAACTTTTTGCAGATGTAAGGGAAGAACTAGAAGACACTTTTAATGAAGAAGGTCCAGACATAATGGAAGATAAAGTGAAAATAGCACTATAAAAATGACAAAAGGAAAAGCGATAGAAGATGGAATGGCAACGGAAATGTTTGAGATTTTG
>NC_134802.1:6252618-6257618 GCF_046742065.1 Oratosquilla oratoria | reverse complement strand
TTTACCATTCACTCGTGGGTTCCAGATCGCGGCCCATGCAGCTACAGAACTGAGAAGGTTTGTTACGTATAGTAACAAATTTGTAACAATTGGTGTCAGAAGTGGGATGTTGAGGTGATAAGTGACTTGATATTGAAGTGATAAGTGACTTAAGTGATCATGGATGCCACCAGTGATGGTAAAGACAGAGAAATTGAGGGAAGGTAGGAGGCGAGTGTGATGGCGTCGAGTGAATGTGAGGATGACACGGTGTTGCACCGGGAGATTACAGAACACGTCAGTCAGTGTTGCTTTTGGCACAACTCTCAGTGGCCGAGATGTTGAAACACCAACAACAGGTCATGGCAGATATGCTTGCGATCCAAATGGATCAGCAAAAACAGGTCATGACTGAAATGAAAGAGGAACTGAGGGCTATTGTGGGGGAGAACATGGTGTCTGTAGAAACACGCGTCAACCAGTATGTTGACGACGTGTCCCACCGTGTGAAAGAAAATGTTAAGGAAGAGGTGGTGGCAGTGAAGGAAGAGGTTAAGGAGGTGAAAGCAATAGAAGAGAGGTGCCAAGAGCACATGCAGACGTGTCTTGACAAGATATTGACACTTGAGGCGGTTTTGTTGAGACAGGAAACTGGGGATATTGCAGCAAATCTCGATACCGAAACATGGTGCAATTTTGCTGAGCGTCGCGTGGCGGGAGCTTCCTCCCTCCCCGCCTTGCAAGCGGTGAGCACCAGCATCCCACCCCCCTCACCTCCTCGTAGCCTCTCGCCGCCACCGGCGTCTCTACTCACCCCCTATCAACGGCCGAGGAGCACCTGTTGCCACGTGAACCCAGAGGACGACCTCACATGGAGACGTCTGGGGAGTCGTTCAGTTGAACTGCAACCCCGGTGGGCCTGTGGAGATGGTGAGGTCACGCGGTGTGAGAAGGAGAGAAAGGTGATTGAATATGACGGAAAAGTGTCTTGGAACGCATACCAGGCACAGTGCGATGTGGTTGCAGCCCGTCAAAAGTCACAGGAAGAGAAGGCCTTTCAGCTGGTGAGTGTGCTGAAAGGGCAGGCGTTGGAAGTGCTGGAACACTTAACCCCCGCCCAACTGCGACGTTATGACAGTGTGGCTGGGGCTCTCCGGCGTCGTTTTGGCAGGAGGCGGCAGCTGGAGGTGTTCCGGGTCCAGCTGAAGACGAGGAGGCGAGGGAAAGACGCCCTTCCCTTACTAGCGCAGGACGTGGAGGCGCTAGTGAGGGGCGCTTACCCCATGGCCACGGAGGACACCGTGGGCATGTTGGCCAAGGACTGCTTCGTGGACGCCCTTCACGATCGGCAGCTACATATCCACGTTAAGCAGGCTGCGCCCAAGAACGTGCGAGAGGCTTTGGCAAGGGCAGCGGAGTTTGAAGCCTTTTTCATGAGCGTCAGCCCTGCTGCTCCCTCACCTCCCGGCGACGCGTCGGGGTGGAAGCATCGCCCGAGCCGTGCGTGGGCTTGCCGTGCGCAGGCAAGTGGCAAGGCATCTCAACCTGGTGGGAAGGCGAGCCCCACGCCTTTCAAAGGATCGTGCTTCAATTGTGGTCAGGTAGGTAAAAAAAGTACGACTGCAAAAGGAGGCCACGGTCGCTGGAGGACGGAAAGCGGCAGGTATTCGAGCCTTGCTGTTGGAGTTGCGGAATGCGGAGGCACGATTCCTCTGAGTGCCGCCAGCCCAAGGGGGTGACGCCATCGGCGGGAAAATTGAAGCAGCTGGGGGCCGGGGCACTTTCCCAGCAGAGCACTCGGGCGCCCCAAGCCATCTAAGGTGTTGTCAGGTGGCGGCGTCCGATGCCATCAAGGTGGCGGGAAGTATAAATGGACGCCAGGTGAAGATAGTAGTGGATACAGGGGCAGAGAGGACCTTCGTACGTGAGGGAGTTCTACCAGAACGTGGGGTGAAGTGCGTGGGTCAGCAACTGTGCGGAGTTACAGGAGACGGTTGTACCTGTGAAGGGACCGGTGTGGGTGAATCTGCCCGTAGGCAGGGTGACTGAACGCCTGCCTGTGCTTGTGGCGGAAATAGAAGATGAATGCCTGTTGGGGTTGGATTTCCGTAATCGCGTGGGGGGCGTGTGTTGATCTCCAGGAGGGTAGGATATCAGTGAGTGGCTATGAAGTGCTTATGAATCCTTCTGGAGAGCTCACCACGAAGGATGAGTTAAAGGAACCCAGAGGGCAGAGATCCAAGGCCGTCAAGTCACCCAGCCAAGGTAAAGCGCGGAAGGGAAGAGTGGCCCGCACCTCCGCTACTACGACCATGCACCGCACCGCATCCACCACTATTACCACCGCTAACAGCAAGATGGAACCACCGAAGGAAGAGAAGAAACAGAAGGACCGACCAAAGGGCCTGCCTGAGTACTTGGAAGACTTGGCGGGGAGGAGCATCACGCAGCTGACAGCTGAGCAGGCGAGTAGTGTGAAGAAATTACTTGCACAGTACCGTGACGTGTTCAGCAGTGGAGACATGGACTTGGGTCGCGCGTCATTGGTTCAACACAGCATCTATACCAGAGATAGTCCTCCCGTCAAGCAGGCGCCTCATCGGGTCCCACCAGCGAAGAGAGAAGAAATGGAGAAGCTGGTCCTAGAGTTGGCAGCAACGGGAATGATTGAGCGGTCAGACAGCCCGTGGTGCTCGCCGGTAGTCCAAGTGACGAAGAAGGACGGAAGCCGGAGGTTCTGCGTAGACTACCGGGCGCTGAACGTCGTCACTGTCCCTGACGCTTACCCTTTCCCCCGCATCGACGAGACGCTAGACGCCCTCAGTGGGGTCCAGTGGTTCTCCACGCTGGACTTGAAGTCGGGCTATCATCAAGTCAAGATGGCGCCTGAGGACAAAAAGAAGACAGCTTTCTCGATTGGGCAAGGCCTGTGGCACTGGAACGTGATGCCCTTTGGCCTCATGAATGCCCCTGGAGTCTTTGAGCGTGTTATGGAGCACGTAATCGACGGTATGCAGTGGAAGGCGGCAGTCGTCTATCTAGACGACGTGCTGGTGTTTGGAAACAGCTTCGAGGAGGAGCTGGCCAGGCTCACAGAAGTGTTCGCCCGCATGAGGAAGGCTGGCCTGAAGCTGAATCCAAAGAAGTGCACTCTATTCAAGTCAGAAGTGCCGTTCTTGGGACATGTCGTCGGCAGAGAAGGTGTGAGGACTGACTCACTCAAGGTCGCCGCTGTGGAAGGATGGACAGTCCCTCAGAGTGTCTCGGAGCTGCGCAGTTTCCTGGGGCTGTGCACGTATTACCGGAGGTTTGTTGCAGGGTTCGCCACTATCGCCGCCCCACTGCACCATCTAACGAGGAAGGGAGCAGCCTTCAGGTGGAGCGAGGAGTGCCAGCAGGCTTTCGTGGCACTGAAGCGAGCGTTGGTGGAAGCGCAAGTGCTTCCCTACCCCCAGTTGGGCTTACCGTACATTATGGACACGGACGCGAGCCAAGAGGGTGTGGGAACCGTGTCGTCACAGCTTCGTGATAGGAAGGAGTATGTCGTGGGCTACTACAGTGCCAAGTTTAACAAGGCGGAAAGAAACTACTGAGTCACACGGAAGGAGCTGGCAGCAGTGATGAAAGCACTCGCCCATTTCCATCACTACCTGTATGGCACGCGCTTCACCATTCGTACGGATCACGCCGCTCTGAGATGGTTGAAGACGATGAAGGAACCGGAAGGACAGCTGGACATATGAATTGGAAAACTGGAGCAGTACAACTATGAGATCGAGCACCGACCTGGCCGGGTGCATAAGAACGCCGACAGCCTAAGTTGCTTCCCTGCCCACCTGAGTGTGTGCATTGCTTACGGCGGGAGCCTGAGGTGGCTGTGCGGAAAGTGACCATCGCTCACAGCACCACCGAGGTAGACGAGAAGTGGAAGAGGGACCAACGAGAGGATTCTGACCTGTATCTGGTGATTGGGTGGTTAGAGGCCAGCAGTGAGAGACCTCCCAAAGAGACAATGTCACCCGAGAGTCCTGCTACCAAGTGTTTTATTTACCAGTGGGAAGCACTGAGTCTGCGAGGAGGAATCCTACACCGGCGTTGTACGCACGCACGAACAGGAGAGGTAAACTGGCTGGTAGTAGTGCCGTACTCTCAGCAACAGGAGCTGCTGAGAGAGATGCATGAGGGGAATACCAGCGGCCACCTGGGAGTGAAACGCACTCTCGAAAAGTTGAGGCAGCGAGTCTACTGGGTGGGCCTGCGACAAGACGTTCAGGAGTGGTGCAAGACTTGCCGTGTGTGGGCCACCAAGAAAGACCCCGCCCACAAGACTCGCGCCTCCCTGCAGTTATATCACACCGGGGCGCCGATGGAACGCCTGGCTGTGGATATAGCCGGCCCTTTCCCGTGCACGGAGAGGGGAAACAAGTACCTGTGCGTGGTAATGGACTACTTTTTGAAGTGGCCGGAAGTCTGTGCTCTACCTAACTACGAGGCAGAGACTGTGGCTCAGTTCCTCGTGGAGGAGGTGTTCGTGCGCTATGGAGTCCCAGGGGAACTGCACTCAGACTAAGGACAAGAGTTTGAGTCACGGGTCTTTAAGGACTGCTGCAGTCTTTTTGGCATCAATAAGACTCGTACTTCTCCCCTGAGGCCCCAGGGCGACGGTATGGTGGAAAGGTTTAACGCGACGATTGTCCAGCAGCTGGCCAAGTACTGTCAGGAGGACCAACGCGATTGGGACGTGTGGGTGTCGTACGTTCTCATGGCCTATCGTTCAGCTGAGCATGAGGCCACGGGATTCACGCCAGCCAAGTTAATTTTTGGCAGGGAAATTCGTCTGCCAGTCGACCTCTCCACCGGGAGCAGAACTCCCACATACCTATAGTGACTACGTGATGACGATGCAGCGGCGACTGGAGGAGGCTTCCCGCTGGAGGAGGCAACACCTGCGAGTGTCAGGTCAGGCTATGTAGAGGCAGTACCAAGGTCGCGCCAGAAATGCAGAACATCAGACCGGCAAC
>NC_134802.1:6235118-6247618 GCF_046742065.1 Oratosquilla oratoria | reverse complement strand
CCACTATTCGTGAGGATCATGTTACCACAGCGGATGGTAACCAATGTCACGGGTGCTCCTATTCCTCTCTCTCCTGGCAGTCACTTAGGCTTCTTTGAGGTGGTACACGTTGCTGCTTTCCAGGATTCGCCTATTATAGCTGCTTCTGTTTTACAGTCTCCTCCAACACGTGACCCTGCTCACTTAGCTTCTGAGCTTGCCACATTTTTAGGCGAGACTGATTTTCCTGTAGAGGCGCCTCGTCTCCTTGACCTGCTAGTTATCCACCGTCAGGCTTTGGCTTTACCAGGTGATCCGTTAGGGGTTACGGATCGTGTGGTTCATAGAATTGATCTTCAGCCAGGCACTCGTCCTGTTTACGTCCCCTCTTACAGGCTACCTCACTCTCGTCGGCTTATAGCCCAGTCCTTGGTTGACGATTTGTTGAGTGAAGGTGTTGTACAGGAGTCCCACTCCGAGTGGAACTTGCCTCTTCTCCTGGTGCCTAAGAAAGATGGACCTTTTCGTCCTATTGTTGATTACAGGAAAGTCAATGTGGTCACTCTTCCAGATCATTATCCTCTGCCTATCTTAAGCGAGCTTCTTCAGTCCATTGGCAATGGTAATACGGTGTTCACCACTTTAGATTTAAAAGCAGGTTTTTGGCAGATACCCCTGGAGGAGAAGTCTCGTAAGATCACGGCCTTCTCGACTCCCAGTGGGCACTATGAATGGCTTCGTTGCCCCATGGGTTTGCGGAATGCTCCTTTGACTTGCCAGCGCTTGGTTAACTCCATTTTTCATGGCTTAATTGGGAATGGACTTTTTGTTTACCTGGATGATTTGATTCTAGTTTCCAAAGATGTGGAAAGCCACTTTTCTAAGTTGTCCATGGTCTTGCAACGTTTTGCTGAAGCTGGGTTGAAACTCAACTTACCCAAGTGTTCCTTTTTCAAGGCTAGTATCCAGTTCCTAGGTCATGTTGTAGACAAGCATGGTATCCATACCACTGGTGAAAAGATCAAGGCAGTCAGAGACTTCCCTATACCAAAATCAGTTGAAAATGTACGTTCCTTCCTTGGACTTGCAGGATACTATCGTGCATTCATTAAAGACTTTGCTTCTCAAGAAGGACTCTTCCTTCCAGTGGCGTGATGTCCATCAGACAAGTTTTGATTCCTTGAAACTTGCTCTTACTGAAGCACCTGTGTTGGCTTTCCCTGATTATAGTATCCCCTTTACTATTTGTACAGATGCTTCTGGTACAGGTATTGGAGCTGTACTCATGCAACAAGTAGATGGATGTAGACCTCATGTTATTGCATATGCTAGTCGCATTCTTAACAAGCCAGAGTCCCGTTACTCTGTTACTCATTTAGAAGCCCTGGCAGTGGTGTGGGCTTTAAAGCACTTCTGTGATATCATTTTTGGATATCCTATTACAGTCTACACGGACCACTCTGCTGTCACTCAGCTTTTTAAGGGCAAGAATCTGTCAGGCCGCCTAGCCAGATGGTTCCTCACGATCGAGGAATTCAATCCAACCCTAAAGCATGACCCCGGGCGTGCGAACCATGTTGCTGATGCAGGACGAGGTTCTCATTCGTAATGTGGAAGTGTTTGAGCAAGATGTGGCACAGCTAGTGATCCCTGAGTCTCTAGCTCCCGTTGTTTTGTCCCTTGCTCATGATGCCCCTCAGGCTGGTCACCCAGGTCGTGACAAAACTCTGGCTATGGCACGGAAGAAGTATTATTGGCCTAAAATACGACTAGACATTACCTCTCATGTAGCCCGGTGTAGTTCTTGTGCCCAGAACAAAGGTTCTACGAGCACTGCTCCCATCTTAGAGTAACCTACTCCTTCTCGCCCTTTTCAGACTGTGGCTATAGACCTTTTGCAACTGCCTCGTAGCACGCAGGGCTCTGTGTATGTCCTTGTGTGTGTGGATAATTTTAGTCGTTTTGTGGTCTTAGCTCCCTTACGTAACAAATCTGCACCAGTTGTAGCACATGCTTTAGTTTCCCATGTGCTGTATCCATACACCACTCCTTCGGTGCTCCTTAGTGATAATGGGACTGAATTTAAGAACGAGGTTTTGGCAGGTATTTGTGAACGCTATGGTATCAAACAAACATTTGTGACTGCTTATCATCCAGCGTCCAATGGTCTTGTGGAGAGGACGAACAGGAAAATTTTAGAGATCCTACGTCACCTTGCTAGTAATTTTCATGAGTCTTGAGAGGATTGGCCTCCCCATGTTAGTGCTTGTATCAATAGCACCGTTAATGTTTCCACGGGCAAAACGCCTCATTATTTTATCTTTGGATCTGAGAAACGGCTCCCATATGATGTGCTTGACAGCCCTGCTCGTCCCCTCTATAATGTAGATGACTATAGTAAACTACAGAGTCATGTGCTGAATAACATTTATACTTCTGTTAGAGATAAACTGGTTGTTTCAAAGGCCGACATATTGAAACAACAACATGCTCGTGCAACACCTGTGACCATCAGTGAGGGTGATCATGTTTTCAAAAGCATGCCTGATCGCCAGTCAAAATTAAATTGTAAATTTGTGGGCCCCCTTTTGGTGACTGAACGCCTACATCCTAACAAGTTCAGGATTTTTGACCCCTCTACAGGCCTTAACGAGATTGCACGCGCTGATAGGCTCAAGAAGACTCAAGTGCCTATCCCAACCTTTACCCGCCACCTCCTGGGCCCCCAGCAAGAACTTTGCCTTGTTTAGCTACCCCTCATTGTTATGACCTTAGGTCAAGGGGTCCTGTAATTACCTGAACTTTCATTGTGTAGTGTTATGTCTTCCTGTAATTACCTGAACTCTCATTGTGTCGTGTTAAGTATTCCTGTAATTACCTGAATTTTCATTGTGTAGTGTTATGTACTCTTGTGATGTTTCCCATTTATGTACTATTGTGATGTTTCCCATTTGTGTTGCCTGTTAGTCATTTTATAGAATATATGTATGTGTACTTCACCATGAAGGAGTATTTTGATCAAATCATATTTAATGTCTCGCCTGACATTTTCCCATTACTTATTGAGCAAGGGAATATGTTTATATATTTATACATACATATATATATACATATATATTCATATGTCTCTCTCTCTCTCTCTCTCTCTCTCTCTCTCTCTCTCTCTCTCTCTCTCTCTCTATATATATATATATATATATATATATATATAAACACACACACACACACACACACACACACACACACACACACACTTCACCTCTCATGGCGCTGTGGTTAGAGCTCTGGCCTGCCACTACGGAGGTCCGGGTTCGACTCTCGCCCGGGGCTGAAATAATATCAGTATCGCAGCGCTGAGGGGTGTTACTCCAACTCTCGTGGGCGGGGAGTTGGGTGTGTGTGTGTGTGCAAGGTCATAGCATTACCCATAGATCGGACCTACGAGCTGTGAGCTCTCTTCCAGGAGGGAAATAGCTGTCGATCACGAGTCCAACACGTGATCCAAAGACCAAGACCAAGTGAATACATATATATATATGTATATATATATATACATATATATACACATACATATATATATATATGAATATACATATATATATTAATAGAATATATGGGTAGGAGATTTTCTCTTATACATACAGTACTTTATTGAAAGTGATGGCTAATTGTTCATTTATCATTTTCTTAAATGTATTTTCTATGTGCCATACTATGGACTTATGTTCCTTCAAAAGGAGGTTTATGACTTCACTGCAGGTGGCCATGTTTGTGTTACTGTGGCCGCCAGAAGAAATGTTGGATTTGATCTTCGGCGGATTACAACATTCTTTGGGAGATATTTGGTAGTGTAGTCGTTCCTTGAGACGTAGAAGCAAGATTAGATGGACAGAGGCCGGTTGAGAAAAGGCGGAGAAGTTCTTTACTTTATTGATGCAGTTTGTTACAAGCAAGAACCAGTCTGTATAGGCTGTGTCCAGTTTTCCATGTCCTTTCACAGGCCTGATGACTGAGTCTTATAAGGGGGAACTCGGAAATAATACAATGATTTAAATTACATGGAGCCAATTTGGCCCGACTAGAGTTGAGCTAAGGCTCAAATACTTGCTTTTAAGTAGATACACTTAACCCTAAAAATGAATATATGCAATCTATGTCCAAGTGGACATATAATCATTGGAAAAGAAATAATTATCATTACTGCAGTCTGTGGTATCATGCTTCGACCGTTGGAGTCGAAACGGCAGCGTGGGCTGGCTGGTAATCCGGAGATAATGGCTTTTTTTACTCTGCTTGACCTGAGAGATGAGGTCTTGAGCGGGCTTCTACCACCAAGCTCTTCATCCGTGTTCGTCCGTATGCATTAGTGCGTATAGGGCATAAGTAATCACCTTAAAAGTAAAAATAGTGGCATTGACATGGTATATGTGGAATTTTTAAGGGTACCATATGAGAGAGATGGAAAACATGAAGATAGCTATGATGACATGATGAAAAGTAGATACAATTCAGTTCACCCAAGGATCTGATCTACAAGGTTGGTCTTTGTCTTAGACTGTATCTAGGAAGAGGAGTAGGAGTTGGGGTGGGTGGGGTGGGAGAATCTTGAGCCGGAACGGGTGCTGGAGCAGGTGAGGGGATATGTGTGAGGTCGAGGCCTCGGGGAACAATCTTACAATTGTCTATGTGGAGGATCTTTTCTGCTGAGTGTTGCGAGGAAGCGTGTTGCAAGCAAAGGGTTTTGATTTTATTATTTGGTAGGATGTCAAGAACGCGAAATGGTCCTGTGAACTTTTCAGAGAGTTTTGATGTTGGAGTATGGTTTTGTTCGTACACAATGTCTCCGATTGCAATGTTGCAATGCCTTGCTCCTGCATTATGGAGCCGTGCCATATCCATCTTTGAGAGATTAAGGGAGTCATGAATTCTCTTGAAGAGAGTGTTGAAATTCTGGATTTTGACTTTAACATAATCACTGAAGTTATATATGGGGGGTAAGTCTGAAGTGAGAAGATCATATGGGAGCTTTTTGTCCGAACCAAAAAGGACAAAATTGCACAGTTGATGGAGGCTTGGATCATTGGTACATGTTCATCCCAAGATGAGTGTATGTTTGAGGCAAGGTGTCTGAGAACATTAAGTATTTTCCTGTTTTAACGTTCCACTAGTCAGTTGGAACTAGGGTGGTAAGGTAAGGTGTTACATTTTTTTTATGCTAAAAATGTTGAATTCAGTGCCGTTGTCTGAGATGAGTGTTTTGGTGTAGTGTATGGGCATATGACCTTGTCAACCAGTGTCTGTGAGACTTGTTGTGCAGTCTTGTCTTGCAGTGGTGAGAGAGTGGAGAAACGAGAGAAATGGTCTATACAGAAAAAGAGGTATTGGTTTCCGCTAGGGGTACATGGCAATTTCAGAAGGTGAATAGCAATGGTCTGAAAGGGCTTCCAAGGGGCTGGATATGTTGCAATTGGAACTTGACCACTAATGTGATCCTTTGTGGGACGCGCATGAATGACAAGAATCTACATGATCGTGGATATTTTTCCTCATAGTGGGCCAGAAATATTTCAATCTGACTTGTGAGAGACACTTGTCCTTTCCTGGATAACCAGCAATGGGTGAGTCGTGTACCAGCTTCAGTACTTCAGGAATGAGTTCTGTAGGAACTACGAGCTGGAGCACTGAGCGGTTAGGTTCGTGTTTGTTTTTGAGTGTTCTTTTGTGATACAGTACTTCGTCTATCATGGTGTAGTTTTCGATGTTTGGAGGGAAATCATCAGTGTTTGTTGTATCGCCTGAAGCGAGGAAATATATCACGCGTTTCCAAATGGGATCTGACTTTTGCGCTGCGGCATTGCGCGCTTTCGTAAGGTTTACTGGAATTGACCCTTGACTGATGGTCGCTACATGTCTACATAGGGCGTCAGCGACGACATTCGCTTTGCCGTGAACAAAATGGAAGATGGGCATGAAATCTTGAATCGTAAGGAACCAACGTGCTAGTTTGCCTGTGAGATTTTTTTTTTCCTTTGAAGAGGTGCAGAATTGGTTGGTGGTCTGTGTGTATATGTGTCTCATAGCCAAGTATGGCTTCTTTGAAGTGTTTGAGTGCATAAATTATAGCTAGTGCTTCGATCTCGGTGACTGAGTAATTTTGTTTGTCTTTGTTAAGTGTGCGGCTAGCATAAGGAATAGGCTTGAGTTTCGAGTCGTGTTGTTGCATGAGCACCGTGCTGATGCCTGTGAAGGACGCGTCTGTGTGGAGTGTGAATAGAAGCTTGTGGTCGGGGAACGCTAGGACAGGTGCCGTTGTTAAGGCTGTTTTTAAGTCATTGAAGGCTTTCTCTTGGTCTGGAGTCCAATTAAAGGGAGTGTCTTTCTTAAGTTAGGCGGTTAAGGGTGTTGCTATGCCAGCGTATCCTTTGATAAATCGTCTGTAAAAGCCTGAGAGACCAAGGAAGGATCGGATGTTATCAGGAGAAGTAGGGCGTGGAATATTTATGACTGCCTTGACCTTGTCCTGCGGACTTACTACCACCAAGCTCTTCATCCGTGGGGGTCCGTATGCACTAGTGCGTATAGGGCATAAGTAATCACCTTAAAAGTAAAAATAGTGGTATAGACATGGTATATGTGGAATTTTTAAGGGTACCTTGAGAAGTAGAAGCAAGATTAGATGGACAGAGGCCGGTTGAGAAAAGGGGGAGAAATTCCTTACTTTATTGATGCAATTTGTTTCAAGCAAGAACCCGTCTGTATAGGCTGTGTCCAATTTTCCAATTCCTTTTACAGGCCTGATGGCTGTATTCCCAACAATGAAATACATAAAATAATTTAGATTACATGGAGCCAATTTGGCCCAACTAGCTAAGGCTCAAATACTTGCTATTAAGTACATATATATAATTCTAACAATGAATATATACAATCTATGTCCAAGTGTACATACAACCATTGGAAAAGAAATAATTATCACTACTGCAGTCTGTGGTATCATGCTTCTACCATTGGAGTCGAAACGGCAGCATGGGCTGGCTGGTAATCCGGAGGTAATTGCTCTTTTGACCTTGCTTGACCTGAGAGATGAGGTCCTGAGTGGGCTTACTACCACCAAGCTTGTAATGGTGGTATAGAATATTCTTTGTGTGTTGTACATACGTATTAGTAATATTGTTTATTTATTATTATTATGAGATATGACATTTTTATATACATTATATATTGTACATTATATTATATACATTATTGTGAGAACCAAGTGTTCATTTGAGCGTGTATGTTTTCCCGCCAAAGTCGGAGCTTGGTCGCGTCGCTTAGCATCAGTCTTGATTTTGCATACGGAGCGACCGCACGCTCGTTTTTGTAGTGCTTGTAATTAATACAATATTTATCATTATTGCATTATTTCACTGTTTCATTGGCCACCCCAATACATATGGTGGCAGCGGAAAAACAATTCAGTGTTTAATTATTTTGTGTGAATTAAATTTTGTGCAGAACGCTCGTATTGTTGTGAACTTTGAAAAAAAATTGCTGGCCAGTGATATTGCATTTGTTGGCGTTTGTGTTTTTCTCCCATTTTTCTTTCCAGCCAGGTGATTTTTTTCAGTGACAATGGAACTATTCATACCTTTCCCTTGAACATTTTGTGCGTAATTAGGCGCAGGAACATTTTTTTCTGAGTTGGCCTGGTGATTTTTTTTTTTACCGCGTGCTTTTTCCGTAGGCGTCGGCGTTTAAGCGTTCATCGACATCATCTGCGATTATCACTGGATCGTCTTATGTTCCTGTGTGTATCAGCTGTAATTTGGACCCTGGATGGTGAAGGATTTTGGACAAACAAATTTATACCTACGTATTCTTCACATCGGCCGGTAATCATCGTTCGCTGATTTCCATAGTGACTTTCGTCTCCTTTGCCAGTGCATTATTCAGGCTTGTACATGCTTCTTGTTTATTTTATATCAGGCCATATTGTGTTTCCTGTTTATAATGAAATAATTGGTAATTGGTTCTTTGTCTGGCAAGATGGCCAAATTGGTTGGCGTTCACGGTGGCCATGTTGTGACGTCATGATCATGATTCCTTTTCCTTAAGATCTAGTATAGTTACCCCTGTGCGGTAACGGTTTTCCTTGTTTATAGTTATTAGAGAATTGTGGTATTTACGTGGCTTAATTGTGAATCATATATTACGTATTAATAACGCTCTTGCTTTGTGTATTAGAGCGAATATTATTGCTTACGTTCTTTCAGGTGATCCATTCTTTCGATTCGGAGAGTGTATTCATTGCGATCACCATTATTAACTATATTTTCTTTGTTTTTATTCTGATGTTATTACGTAGTAATAACGCTCTTGCTCTGTGTATTAGGGCGAATATTATTCCTTACGTTCTTTCAGGTGATCCACTCTTCCGATTCGGAGAGTGTATTTATTACGATCACCATTATTAACTGTAATTTCTTTGTTTTTATTCTGATGTTATTGCGTAGGGGAGTGCAGTTATCTTGCCCCCTTCTAATATGTCTAAACCAAAGGTACCATCTTTGATCAATCCCCCCAAAAAACAACTAAAACAATGGCTCATACCTTAACTTTATTACACCAAGAACCCTCTGTTATTAAATTCTCAGGCCAAGACCCCCATTATAAGGCTATAGATTTTATTCGCCAATGCGAGGATGCTATAGTGAACTCAAATGTTTCGACTGGGCCTGAAAAGATATCTTTTGTGAGGTCACAACTTGTACCTAATTCACTAGCGTCAGAGATGCTGTCTGCATCGGGCCTGGATCCCAAGTCTTTGGATTATAATTATGACATCTTTAGGTCTAATTTCATTTAAAAAAAATTCAGATACCCCTGTTGGCAATTCTTTTCAATGGTGTTTCAAACTGGCTGATACCCTCGTATCCCGACTGGGTACTCTTGACTACAGGCGTGCTCAAGCCCAGGCCAGTATAATTGTTGTTGACGCCTTCGATTCACTCTCACATTCAGACTGGGTAGATAATGGCACTATCGCTTTAGATAGGTTCCGCCTTATTTTGGAATTTTTGTTTTACATCCTTTTTTTGGTGAGAAGAGCTGCATCTTCTCTCAGCTATAAGACTGATGAAACTCTATTATCTTTTGCAACAAGGCTTTCCTGTAAACTAAGGGAAATGCCTTCTAGTTCTTTGTGTATTAAGAATGCTCTTCAACATGCCAATGTCCCTTGTTCTCCTCAGCCCTCTCAGTCTACAGTTCCTACTCATAGTTCCCCTCAAACTACAATTACTTCCCCTATCCTTGCATATGGCCTTTGTAACAGGTCTGGTCATACAGGCAATTTTTGTTACCGCCGTAGGCGCCAGGTACACAAGTCAAGACAGTCCCCTGTTCGCAGGAGTATATCTAATGTTTCTTCTAATATGACGCATGACCTTTCTAGAGTAGAACCACAGGATAAACTCAGTTACTGCCATATCCATGGTCATTGTAAACACTCGACTGATCAATGTTTCAAGGTTTTGAAACTTAGGGATGAGACTTTTCATCAGCCTCGTCAATCCCATTTTCACCAGCGCTTGTTTTCACAACCCAAAGATTTGACCAGTAATGTTCGGTCTCAAATCATCCCCTTAGTAGCTGTTGAGTCTTCCCAATTACTTACCTTCCAATTTCTTACAAGGGATACGCCTATTTCAGTCACAGTAGATACTGGTGCAGAATGTAGTCTCATAAGAAGAAAGGCTTATGTTGCTCTCCGGGAATTGTACAAACTCCCTTTATTTCCCTTTTGTTATAATTTGCATTCTGTGCAAGGTTCTCCCTTGCATGTTCTTAGGTCTGTTTGTCTTCCCTTACAGTTTCCCTCGCATGCTACAGTTTTTCATGTCACTTTCGTTGTTGTTTCTGGCATTGCCCTTATGTGTGACTGTCTCTTGGGTATTGATGCTCTTACAGCTCATAGCATAGATATTTCTCCTAGTCGCTGTGTAGTGACTTTCTGGAATTTTGTTGTTCCTGCATCAGATAGGCCTGTTTGTGATTCTCCTGTGCTTGATCAGTCCGCACATTTGCCCTCACTAGCTTCTAAGCGCTTTAACCCTACTTTTCCTTGTGCTGCTGTTGTTATAGGGGAGCATCTTATTGGACCTTCAAGTTCAGTTCGAGTTCCAGTGCGCGTTTCAGGTGCCCCGATTGGGTCTGACGCTCTCTCTCTGCCTGACTCTGTTCGTATTCGTCGCCTTGGATTAGAAGAAACTATTCGTGAGGGTCATGTTACCACGGCGATGGTAACAAACGTCACGGCTGTTCCTATTGCTCTCTCTCCTGGCAGCCAGTTTGGCTCCTTTGATATGGTTGACATTGTTGATTTCCAAGACTCGCCTATCATAGCAGCTTCTGTACTACAGTCTCCTCCAACACGTGACCCTGCTCACTTAGCTTCTGAGTTTGCCACATTTGTAGGCGAGATTGATTTTCCTGGTGAGACGCCTCGTCTCATTCAACTGTTAGTTACCCACCGTCAGGCTTTGGCTTTACCAGGTGATCCATTAGGTGTTACAGATCGCGTGGTTCATAGAATTGATCTTCAGCCAGGTGCTCGTCCTATTTACGTCCCCTCTTACAGGTTACCTCACTCTCGTCGGCTTATAGCCCAATCCTTGGTTGACGACTTATTGCGTGAAGGCGTTGTACATGAGTCCCACTCCGAGTGGAACTCGCCTCTTCTCCTGGTGCCTAAGAAAGACGGATCTTTTCGTCCAGTTATTGATTACAGGCGGGTGACCTCCAGTCCATTGGCACTGGTAATACGGTATTCACCACTTTAGATTTAAAAGCCGGTTTGGCAGATACCCCTGGAGGAAAAGTCTCGTAAAGTCACGGCCTTCTCGACTCCCAGTGAACATTATGAATGGCTTCGTTGCCCCATTGGTTTGCGGAATGCTCTCTTGACTTGCCAGCGCTTGGTTAACTCCATTTTTCATGGCTTAGTGGGGGATGGACTTTTTGTTTACCTGGATGATTTAATTTTAGTTTCCAAAGATATGGAAAGCCACTTTACTAAGTTGTCTATGGTCTTGCAACGTTTTGCTGAAGCTGGGTTGAAACTCAACTTACCCAAGTGTTCCTTTTTCAAGTCTAGTATCCAATTTCTAGGTCATATTGTAGACAAACATGGTATCCACACCACAGGTGATAAAATCAAGGCGGTGAGGGACTTCCCTATACCGAAGTCAGTTGCACATGTACGTTCCTTCCTTGGACTTGCAGGATACTATCGTGCATTCATTAAAGACTTTGCTTCAATTGCTTCCCCTCTCACTCGCCTTCTCAAGAAGGACTCTTCCTTCCAGTGGCGTGATGTTCATCAGGAAAGTTTTGATTCCTTGAAGCTTGCACTTACTGAAGCGCCTGTGTTAGCCTTCCCAGATTATATTCTCCCCTTTACTATTTGTATAGATGCTTCTGGTACAGGCATTGGAGCTGTACTCATGCAACAAGTAGATGGATGTAGACCTCATGTTATTGAATATGCTAGTCACATTATTAATAAGCCAGAGTCCCGTTACTCTGTTACTTATTTAGAAGCCCTGGCAGTGGTGTGGGCTTTAAAGCACTTCCGTGATATCATTTTTGGATATCCTATTACAGTCTACACGGACCACACTGCTGTCACTCAGGTCTTCAAGGGCAAAAATCTTTCAGGCCGCCTAGCCAGTTGGTTCCTCACGATTGAGGAATTCAATCCAACCCTTAAACATATCCCAGGGTGTGCAAACAACGTTGTTGATGCACTTTCACGGAACATCCCTGTTTCTGCTGTTACAGTAATTGACAACTTCTCCCTGAAGGATCTGGCCAAAGCCCAGCGTGAAGACCCTGTTTGGTCTGCTGTCATTTATGCTTTGGTGTCTGGTGATGATACCACCTTACCAGCTTTACCGGTACCTCTGTCCCAATTTTTCTTGCGAAATAAATTTTGATGGGTCGCAGGGCCCCACGATTTGAAATACTGGTAAATGAGAAGTAGCACCACGGATCCCATTAATTTAGTTTTCTGAAGGAAATGCAGTGCCATGGATTCTGTTAATTTAGTTTTGTTAAAGAAAAGCTGTACACATTATTATTATAATAATAATGTGTACAGCTATATTATTATTGTTTTTCAAAATAAAGGTTATATATCTCTGTCCATTTTGTTTCTCTTTACTTTATTCTGGGTCGCGAAGGATTGAAATATTCCAAATAGGGTCACTCACGAAAAAAGTTTGAGAACCACTGGTCTAAAAGAAGGTAAGATATCGAAGGACTGGAGGAGTGCCTGTATTACTCTGCTTTACAAAGGAAAAGGGGCCAAATGTGAGTGTAGTAATTTCAGAGGGATCGGCTTGTTGAGTATAGTTGGGAAGGCTTATGGAAGGGTTTTGACTGAGAGGATTAGGAGAGGAACAGAGAGAGTATCTGATGAGGAACAGTGTGGGTTTAGGAATGTTAGGGGTTGCGTGGATCAGATTTTTGTTGTAAGG
>NC_134802.1:6205118-6230118 GCF_046742065.1 Oratosquilla oratoria | reverse complement strand
TTTAAGCCTTATGCTCTACTTTAAAGAAAGGTCATACCCAGATGCTCATTGCCAATTATTTAAATAATCCTTTGACTTCCACGGCTGCTACAAACAAATGTGATTTCATAGTTTATTCCTTTCAAATCAGTCATGGATATTTTTTGGGCCTTTATGGACCTGGAAAAGGCTTACGACAGGGTAGACAGAAAGGCACTGTGGGAGGTTTTGCGAATATATGGGATAGGAGGAAAGCTAGGAGCTGTCAAGAGTTTTTATGAGAGTAGTAGAGCTTGTGTCAGGATTAGAAATGGAGAGAGTGAGTGGTTCGAGGTAAAGGTGGGACTTCGTCAAGTATGCGTTATGTCGCCCTGGCTGTTCAACTTATACATGGATGGGGTAGTGCGAGAGGTAAATGCAAGGGTAGTGGATCAGGGATTGGAGATGGTTAAAGAAAATGGAGAAAAGTGGGAGGTGAGCCAGCTGTTGTTTGCGGACGACACTGCGCTTGTGGCAGGATCGGAGGAGGGATTGAGGAAGTTGTGAGAGTGTTTGGGAGAGTGTGTGATAGAAGAAAGCTGAAGATAAATGTGGGTAAAAGTAAGGTGATGAGATGTACAAGGGGTGAAAGTGGCAGTAGTCTGGAAGTGAGCATTAAGGGAGAGCAACTGGAGGAAGTGGATAGTTTTAGATACTTGGGTGCAAATGTGGCAGGAAAAGGTGGAGTGAAGGTGGAGGTTGAATGTAGACTGAGAGAAGCAAGTAAATGCCTTGGTGGATTAAAAAGTGTAATGAGGAATAGACATTTGGGAATGGATGCTAAGAGAAGACTGTATGAAGGAGTGATTGTGCCAACAGCACTGTATGGGGCAGAAACATGGAACATAAGAGAGGAAGAGAGAAGGAGTTTGAATGTGTTTGAGATGAGGTGTCTGAGAAGTATGATGGGGGTTACTAGGCTAGATAGCGTGAGAAATGAGGAGGTGAGGAGGAGAACAGGGGTGGGAAAGGGGTTGGGAGATAGGGTTGATGAAAGAGTATTAGGATGGTTTGGACACAAGGAAAGAATGAGTGAAGAAAGACTAGTAAAAGAGGTATGGAAGGCAGATGTGGAGGCAGTGAACATGAGGGGACGTCCTAGGATGAGGTGGATGGATGGGGTGAAGGGGGCTTTGGAGAAGAGGGGAATGTCTGTTGAGGAAGGACGGGAGAGGACAGAAGACAGGGGTGAATGGAGAATGGTTGTATATGGATGATGTTGTGATTGCATGAGGTGGAATGGGCGGAGGGATGGGGGTGAGGTAGTATGTGTGAGCAAATTTGACGCAGCCCGAAGGGATTTCTCCCCGTCTTCTCCTTTTTATGCATGGGGGGACGGAGAGGGGGGGGGTCACCGATTTAATGAAGTGCCCTTGCTGTGGATGTGCTGTGTCTTGCGACACTGCTTCTGACCCAGGGCAGTGGACAAGGTGCAGGGATGACCCGTCATCCGGGAGGTGCTAAGATGAGAGGGAGGGTGGAGGGGTGTGGAGTGTATTCATGGATGGAATGGGTGGGAATGATTTTATGTCTTTTCCTTTTTGGCTACCTCCTTTGTAAGGGGGAAAAAGCCTTGGTATATGTATGTATGTATATTTGCCGTGACTTTTTGCTGGCTTCAGAAAATTTGTATCATCTTTGATGGTTTAGCGAATTCCAAGCAACTATCTTTTATGTTAAAATATATGAGGAGTTAATTCTTATTTAAATCAACAGAGCACCGGTTCTTTTCATCTCGCTATTTAGATGACATTAAACTAAAAACTCTCTCACAATAAAATGACGCTTCAGGAATTGATAGTACAAAAGAAACTATTTTGAAAACATTAATATATTTAGTCCATAGATTTCAAAATAAGATACCATTTTTTGCTTGTTGTTTTTGAGCTTATGAAAAAATCAGAGGTTTTGATTGTATCGAAGTTCCTTTGAATTAATTCTACTCCATCAAAAAGTTCATCCATCTTTAAGTTTTCCTTCTAGCTTCAAATGTTCTACAACTACAAATTTCTGAAACTTTGGGAACGAATGTCCTAAGAAACTTAGATTTGATAATTTGCCGAAAGTTGAATTTCATCGAAATCTATTCTGTTTTCCTCATCAGTACCTAAATTTTTCAATTGTTGTTGAACTTGATAGCCGAAAAATTCTTCCCCATATCGAGATCTTGACTTGTTTCTTAAATCTGCCATGATATTGAAAATATCTGCTGCTGTAGTTTCTGTCTTTTCAAATTCTTCAATCGATGATTTGGATACTTCCATTACATGTTGCGAGAACATCAGATACATTTAGATAATTTGGTGTATTTCTGTGGAATCATCATCAATGGAAAGAAGTTTATCAGTTGGTCTGCTTAAGAAAAATAGGAACTCAAGTAAAATCCTTTCAATACATAGCTGAAATGATAACTATCTAGTAGGTACATGCTAAAGAATCTCTATATTCTGTCTCTACAAATAAATGAAAGCCTTTAAAAGTTTCAGTTCTTTTTGCCGATAATAAAAAATGCTCATATATCTTCAGGATAATATTTTCTACATCTACATTCAAGTTTTGCAAAGCACTTTTTACTGAATTATGTAAAATGTGCGCATTGCAATTAGCTTTAATAACACTGTCATTTAGTGTGAGAATGTTAGTATATAAAGAATGCTTTATTCCAAAATTGCAATTTGCATTATCTGCACTAAAACATGAAACTCTTTCCCAGTCAAGTTGCAAATTGTCCATAGTCTTTCTCAAACATCTAAACATTCCATCTGTACTTTCATCAGCATTCTCAAAAAAGTCAATAATGTAATTCACTGCACCATATTCCATATTGAAATATTGAACACATACTGGAAACATTTTCCTGTTTTTGTGGTTAGAAGCATAAATTTGAAGGCAAAAATATAGAGGAGGATCATGTTGTTTCAAATATTTCAATGCTACTTCTAATGCTTTTTTACCTAACACATTTGTAACTATGGCCTCCGATTTGGTCCGATCACAATATATCTTTCCAGCTACTTTGGAATCCTGGTAAAGTTTTGAATTCAATTTCAAGCTACAATCAAGGGAGTTGTAGGAATGATTGTGTTTAACTGCATGATATATTTGAGCTATTCCTGAAGCAATTACATTATCTTTTTTTGTATTGGGTTTTACAAAAAAATGATCAAGTTTTATGTTGTTTGATAGCTACAATACCCATATAGCCAATTTTAAAGGTACTATTACAAGTACATTTTAAACTATCGGAGAAATAATATCGATGTACAGGAAATCCGTATATTTCGACTACTATCTGTAGTCCTCTTCAGCAGAATGATTACAAGAAGATAGAATACAGGTATAAAGGAGGTAATGAGGAGTACAGAAAGGGAGACGGGGAATAGTGGGGGAGGGGGCTCAGGTTACATGCTCTTGGTGTGGTTCGGTCAAGGATGGACAGTTTGTGGTATTTTGTCCGACCGCTCTTGACATTAATTTATTGACTGCTATCCTCGTAATGCAATCTGGGGGCCACTGACCTTTTGAGGTACTGAAGATAGGGAAATATTTAATTAAGGAAGATTCCACAATTTTCCTACGAAAGCTACAATGGGATTTGGATATGATGGCTGCATTAAATTAATGAAAATAATAATTACTAATTATAACTTTTCACTAACCATGACAATATTAACCAAAAAGATACTATAGGGCCCAACAAACATGTATCTAAAAGGCACATAACTTGAAATGTGAAATGAAATCGAAATGCTAGCACTTGAAAAGTTGGGCTTAATCAGTACAATCTCGTCTCGAAAGCACACTTCCAATTAATATTGCTATGTGATAAAATGAAATATTGGCACTACTATTACAATTTTTCTCACATAGACTTCACTGTTCTTCTGGTATTTATAAGAAATTATGGCTCGATTTTGTGAAGAGCCTCATCACTAACTTGTATAATACGCCATATTTGTTTTGGTTCTTCGTAAGTCTCAGTTCAGTTGATAGGTGGAGGTATTGCCTTTCCAAACATCCAACGGCACTTCTTTTCTTTCTCTATTTTTTCTTGGTGGTGATTCTCATATTAGTAACATAGTTTACGGTTTTCTGGTTTTCCCAAAATTATGTTTTTTTTTTCAAGAACATAAGAATGAAGGAGACTGCAAGAAACCATAAGGCCTACACTAGGCAGCTCCTTATCCATCACCATCTGTTATCCCCAACCATAAAGTTGTCTAATCGTTTCTTAAAACAACTGATAGTTCAGCGCTTACTACATGGTTACTAAGTCTATTCCATTTGTCGACCACCCTATTAGTAAACCAATTCTTGCCTATTTCCTTCTTAAATCTAAATTTGTCCCGTTTAAATCCATTACTGTGAGTCCTGCCCTGTTGTTTGAATATGATGACCTTGTTTGCATCACCCTTGTTAAAGCCTTTGATCAACTTGAACACCTCTATTAGATCACCCCGCACTCTGCGTCTTTCCAGAGAATATAAGTTAAGGTGCCTAAGTCTCTCCTCGTAAGGCAAATTTCTGAGTCCATGTATCATTTTGGTCATTCTTCTCTGTACTGATTCTAATGATTTGATATCCATTCTGTAGGACGAAGACCAAAACTGTACCGCATAATCAAGGATGGGTCTAACTATCGCTAGATAGAGTCTGATAATTACCTCTGCACTTCTATTCGTTACCGTCCCAGCAATGAAACCTAATGCTCTGCTAGCTTTATTCCTGGCGCTGATGCAATGTTTCCTGGTTTTAAGGTCCGGACTCACTAGAACTCTCAAGTCTCTCTCGCACTCATTTTTCTTTAAAAAGCGTGTTATCTAAATTGTATCTATTTTCGGGGTTGTGTAGCCCTACGTTTAACACGCTACACTTAAAGATATTGAAGTTCATTTGCCATTTCACCGACCATGTGAACAATTTGTTAAGATCAACCTGCAGAATCTCGGCGTCGTCTCCTAACCTAATTAGGCGTCCTATTTTAGTGTCGACCGCAAATTTACTAACATCACTATTTATCCCATCCTCTAAGTCGTTTATGTTCATAATGAACAACAAGGAACCCAAAACCGAGCCCGAGCTCTAATCCATTCTAACACTTTTCCTCCTATGGCAAAGGCTTTGATTTTATTTAGTAGTCTCTGTTGTGGCATCTTGTCGAAAGCTTTGCTAAAGTCAAAGTAAATAACATCGTAATTTTCATTGTTATCTGACGCCTTATATACTTTAGTGTAAAAGGATAGAAGATTAGTCACATATGACTTACTCTTGGAGAAACCATGCTGTGAATCACGAATTAAATTATGTCTTTCGATGTGCTCTCTAAGTCTATTTACTATTATTGATTCAAGTATTTTTCCTATAACCGATGTCAAACTGATTGGCCTATAGTCGCATGTAGACGATCTATCTCCCTTCTTAGAAATAGGAACAACGTTTGCCTGCCTCCAAACAGTAGGCAAAACCAGTGTCTACCGATTTCAAATTTACACTCCTTTAGCATTCTCGGAAAAATTTCGTCTGGACCCGGGGATTTTGTAGCTTTAAGTCTTTCAATCTGCTTGACTACTTCTACTTTATTAATGCTGATATTAGATAGACTGCTTTCTTCATCCCCTCTGAAAATCGGATTGCAGTCAGGTACTTTATCTAATCTCTCATTAGTAAACACCGAGAGAAAATACTTTTTAAACTCCTCACTCATTTTTTCCTCCGATTCTATCACGACATTTTCATCGTTTTTAATTGGTCCTATTCTTTCTTTGATGTTCTATAGAGATGAAAGAAACCCTTTGGGTTGGATCTTGCTTGACTGGCAACCTTAATTTCATAATTACGTTTCGCTGTACGTGTATTCTTTTTAATCTGCTTTGCCATTTCGTTATATGTTGATCTAAGGTGTGTGTTTTCCGTTTTTTATTTCTACGTAAAGTCCTCTTTTCATTCCGATCTCATGTTTCAATTTGTCCGTCATCCATTTGGGAGTATTACTATCTTTCCGTATTGACATCAGGGGGTAAATGTATTTTGTGCATTAATAATTAAATCAGTTAGATTGTTATACATTTCATCCAAATCCCTGACCTGTCTGTTAAGCCCCGGCCCCCAAGTGACCTGACCCAAGGTATACATATTACCCTCCGTGATCCAACCCCTGGTCATGACCTGACTCCTGGTCATGTACCGAGACGTCCGTAACGTCCGTATGACATTTCATATTGATTTTCAAATAGTTTTTTATATTGTCAAAGTTTGTTCTCCTGAAGTCTGGTACTTGGACGTTATTCGTACTTTTTAATTCTTCCCAAATAATATTAAATCTTATTTCTTGATGATCGCTAGAGCCTAGACTATCTCCCACTTTTACGTTACTCATTAGGTGCTCATTATTAGTTAAAACTAAGTCCAGAGTATTTTCTCCCCTCGTAGGATTGGTAATAATTTGTTTTAGGAAATTATCCTGCACCAAATCTGAGAATTGTTTCGCTCTCTGATCTCCTACTAAAATTTACCCATCAATGTTTCTATAATTAAAATCTCCCATGATCACAACCTTTTTGTACTAGGACGCTTTGCGAATTTCATGAATCAAGGGATCAGGCTGCTCAATGCTGAGGTTAGGAGGTCTATACAAGACACCATTAATAACTTTCTTATTCTTGCCTATAATATCTACCCAAATATATTTCGTACAGTCCTCTTCCTTAATAGAATTGTTGATAATACAGTTTATTGTATTTTTAACGAAAAGTGCTACTCCTCCCCCACTCCTGCCAACCCTATCCTTGTGAAAAATCTTATGCCCTTTTATTTCGATTTCCGGAAGGAAATGTTTATCAGCCATGTTGATCCAGGATTCAGTAATAGCTATAATATCAAAACTTTCTACGCATGCTTTACCTCGCAGCAAATAAATTTTGTTAATTATGCTTCTGCTATTTGTATAGTAAACTTTAAGTTTATCTTCCCTCCACCTGCTTTGGTGATTCTTTTCACAGTCCCTCTCTAAGTTGTTTCTATTGCCTAAACTATATTCCGATACTCCCCCCCCCCTACTCCCACGTAATCTATCCGGAAAAAAATCTGTAGGATGCCTACTTCTCGCTCAAGGGATTCAGCAAGGAACCGAAATCCTCTGGGCGACAAGTGCACCCCGTCTCTTGTATATAGATGATTCTTACCGTAAAAGCAATCCTAGTTGTCGAAAAATGCCCATCCATTAGCCTTACAATGTTTTGCCAGCTTGCAATTCATTGCAATAGCCCTGGAATGCCACATGCCTCCAACTCTACGCCTCGTAAGGATTCCACATACGACAGGAACGCCTCTCTTATCCCTAATCTTGTCTAGCGCATCCCGGAATCGCGCAAACAATTACTCACTCCCTAACTTACCTATATCGTTGCCCCTAGCACTTCAAACGACAGGGTCCTTACTTTCCCCTACTAAACACTCTTCAATCCTATCTCTAACATCTCCTATGCCCGCACCGGGGAAACACATCTGCGTACTATGTTTCATATCTTTATCACAGAAAGCCCTGTCTAAGTACCTCACTTGACTGTCTCCTACAACCAAAATCTTACCTGTGGGCAGGGATCCAGCATCTGCCAATTCCCTTCTTCTCATGAATTCCCTTTGATTCTCCTTCCTGTAGACCCACTGGTGCTTGAAATGAGTTCTTACAAGCGAGCGGGGCTGGTGAGGACTTTTTTCCAACTATCCGCGTCTTATATGTCATTGTTTTCCATCCAGGATCCAAACTAGTTTTGTCTTCCGTATTTTGGGCCTTCGATCGGAGAACTCGATTCTCCTCTTTAAGGTACTTTACAGCATCCTCCAAGGCTTCAATTCTACTAAGTAGATATTGTACCTCATCGGCACTGAACACGGTAACACAACCACTCGCCATATCACTATTTGAAGCAGCTACCCAGTTGACCTGACCTGAGTGACGACTACTGCTCAACTGAGTGACGACTACTGCTCATGTGATGGAGAATTGAACTATAAAATGAGGCTAATTTTACAGCCTTGTCTGCTGTCTGCCACTCTGTGCCTCTGGCATTGTGCAGACTGCAGGGTTGACAGAATCTGCACTTACAAGAAGTAAACGCTTTTGCAATCACATCTTGAGAACAGGAGATTGAACTACCAGTCAAAACGATTTCAAATTAAGGACAAATAGTGCCATTTCAAGTCTCAATAAAGGACAAGGACAAATAGAGCTGAATAAAGGACTGTCCTTTGAAATAAAGGACGGTTGGCAACTCTATATATACTCATAATCACGGTAGCGCGAGATAGCTCAACAGAAACACAGTACACTCTCACACAGGAATAACCACAACAGTCAACTTATCCTCAAACAGACAGCAAGCAAACACTTTCATTAATCACTTTGAGGGGACAAAAAAGTCATCGAAACCCTGATACGTCCAAAACTGGAATATGCGTCAGTAGTATGGTCCCTGCACACAGTGAAATATAAGCAAAATCGAGGGAATACGAAGGGCAGCAACCAAACTGGTCCCTAGCCTGACAGATAAACCGTAAGTGGAGAGATTAACAGTACTGAGTCTACCAACTTTCCAAGATCGAAGAGAAAGAGGTGAGATGATTAGTGTTCAGGTCACTAAAGGGGATAGATTGCATTGACAGAAGAGATCTCCCGATTAAAGATGGGAGGGTTTTAAGAGGTCATGTAAGTAAATTAAGAAAGGCCACATGTTAAAAAGGATGTGAAGAAATATAGTTTTCCATACAGATATGTGGAATAGCTTAGAAGTGATATAGCCCAAGTTCAAACAATACACGAGTTCAAATCTAAATATGGTTATTGGAAATCAAGGACATAGATTAAGTTGGAACTATACATGAATTTGAGTCTAGGCATGTTAGAAAATTAGAGAGTAAGGGATGGGACCCAACGAGTATTGCTCCTTTCCTGTATACTACAAGTAAATGCACTTAGGTAAAAACAGCAAGCCATCTCATCACTCATCCTGACGGCCGACGCATCAACCGACGCAAGAAAGACTTCCCCACAGACTCAGATTACACACCCTTCATAGACAGCCAGACGAAGAATATGATCCATAACTTCAAACACTCATCCGCTTGGGGTCCTGACAACATAAGTAACATCCACCTAAAACATCTGGAACCATATGGCATAAACACACACACACACCAACATTGCAAATTACAGCTATTCACAAAACACCATACCAGACATCTGGAGTCATGGTAAAATTGTCACAATCCCCAAACCTAACAAATACCTAACAGTTCCAGTATCACACCACTCAATCACACTTCTCTGCACCCCATCGAAAGTCATACTACAATTCGTTAAATCTTATGTTACTGGACTTTCACAGTACGCTCGTACATAACACCACAGAATTGGTTACCGGAAGTTATACGTCAAGTTGATGACATGCATTACGATGTTTGTAAATGATGAAGATGGGAATATGTGATCTGTCTTTAGTAACGAATTCAGTTCGATCCATCTTCCGTTCATTCCTCGGCAGAAAGGTGCTGCCGTGGCTGACACAATTGGCACAGTTGATAAGTGGAAAATAAAAAGAAACCATCATTTACTCAATTTGCAAATTTGTTTATTTTTGGTCAAATTAATAGATTTTACAGAATATGTTCCCTAACTCATTGACTATAGTATCCAGTTCTTTGCAAATGGGGAGGATTTTCACTATTGCAGATTGAACTGCAGTGCTCCACCCATATTCATACATTCTATAGTTATCAAATTACTATGGCAATTTACATAATGCTGGCACATAAGTTCTTTTGACGTAAAAGGATCAATTACATATGTTGAATTATGATCATACTAGACATTAAAGAATATCTAATCAACAACACCTATGGGCTTGGTTTTGAATTATTTTTACCATATACGGTGCTTACAAATGTTCACTCAAAACAAGGACTATTTTTAGTCATTATGCATGATGAAAAACAGCTCTGGAATTTTTTCACACACAAATATATATATATATATATATATATATATATATATATATATATATATATATATATATATATATATATGTATATATATATATACTAATATCCATACTCATGACTGTAGCCTAGCTTTGCAATAAACCCAAAATTGTTAACAGTCTTTCAGGGGCTATATTACATTTTGTATTCACGATAAAGTGATGGAATTGGAAGCAAAATGAATGAAGACAAGTACTAAACTGCAGGTGGAGGAGCATATTCAACACTATGGAAAGACCTCATTGATTCTTTTTGCTGTGGTTTTACTGCTTCTTTATACACTTGTCCATCAAGGCCATTATCACGCATCTTGTCTCCTTCAAATCGGTCCTGAAAATATAATTGCGACATGAATAACAATACTAGTAGTTGTTCTGGTAAGACATACATACATATACCAAGGCTTTTTCCCCCTTACAAAGGAGGTAGCCAAAAAGGAAAAGGCATAAAATCATTCCCACCCATTCCATCCCTGAATACACTCCACACCCCTCCACCCTCCCTCTTATCTTAGCACCTCCTGGATGACGGGTCATCCCTGCACCTTGTCCACTGCCCTGGGTCAGAAGTAGTGTCGCAAGACACAGCACATCCACAGTAAGGCCGCTTCATTAAATCGGTGACCCCCCCCCTCTCCGTCCCCCATGCATAAAAAGGAGAAGACGGGGAGAAATCCCTTCGGGCTGCGTCAAATTTTGCTCACACATACTACCTCAACCCCCATCCCCCCGCCCATTCCACCTCATGCATCAGAACATCATCCATATACAACCATTCTCCATTCACCCCTGTCTTCTGTCCTCTCCCGTCCTTCTTCAACAGACATTCCCCTCTTCCCCAAAGCCCCCTTCACCCCATCCATCCACCTCATCCTAGGACGTCCCCTCATGTTCACTCCCTCCACATCTGCCTTCCATACCTCTTTTACTAGTTTTTCTTCACTCATTCTTTCCATGTGTCCAAACCATCCTAATACTCTTTCATCAACCCTATCTCCCAACTCCCTTTCCATCCCCATTCTTCTCCTCATTTCTCACTCTATCTAGTCTAATAACCCCCATCATACTTCTCAGACACCTCATCTCAAACGGCTCGGGTTCCGAATAGCGACTGTAATAACAGCGACTGTCAATAGAGCGACTTCACAATCGCAATTCTTTTAAAACAGCGACCATCACAACAGCGACCACATGATAGCGATTGTATTATAAGAGCGATTGTTATAACAGCGACATCATCGCATCAACTGCATGAAACTGCTCAGTAATAAAAAATTTAAACCTAAAGGGAATCTAAAACAACATTTTATTTGGACTAACTATAGAAGTCACATGATTTAAAAAGAAAAAGGCTAGTCAAGCCAAACAACAGAAAGTCATCAAGCCTTGCAATAAAAATCAGTCATCAAGTGATCAAGCCACGTTTATTTCTAAATTGTGAGCGAGGGCTCGAAGGAATTGCAGAAGATCATACTGATCTCGATTTTGTTGTACAGCAGTGATTCGTGTGTTCATTGTCACGTATCTTTTCATTCGCTGAGTCAGGTATCTGCCTTGTAGGAGCTGGGTTCGGTTCGTCCGTTGAAGGGCTTCCTCCCGTCTTAAGGCTTCGATGAATCGAAAGATGGTAGGATGATGGGTTTCCGTTGATCCCTGAAAAGCATTATGCCAACTCTCCAGCTGGTTGTTGGTTCGTGGCAGCCCTGCATCTTGTCTGGCTTTCACACTCCACATATGTACAGGAAACAATGGCTGTCGTCTGTCTCCCCGTCTGTTCCTCCGCCCCACGTAGTTGTCTTCGAAGTAATTCACGAGAGGCATTACTTCTGCTGGGTAGTCTGCCACCAATTCATCAAAGGCATCGCTCACTTCATCCACAGGTAGAAAGGCAAGAGCAAGGAGCATTTTCAGTGCCATCCGAACATTTTCGTCTTGCAAATATAACCGTTGCAGTCCATTTTCCTGAATCTTTCTCCAGAGCGATTGTCCCAGGTGAAAGTAACAGCCGTAAATGTGCGTTTGAGGAAATGCTTCAATGAGTGCAGCTTTGGAAGCTAGTTCAAAGTCGATCTGTACACTTCTTGGAGTGAGTCCAGGTTTCAGTGATTTGATTTCAGTCCACATTTGAGAGTATGTGACTTGTTGCTTGTTTGGGAGTAGAACAAAAATGCAGGGAAGCACATTGTTTCGTATCAAAGCATGCACAGTGTACACTTGATAGAAAAGGGATGGTGACACTTTGAATGTACCATCACACATTCAGTGTTCAGTCATGTGAGGTCTGAAGAAACTGATCTGTGCTGAAAATAAGCATCAGATGAATATCTCCACGCCCACTGTCATGGAGCAGGAAGCTACGCTGGTCTGTTGTTTGCCTCAACTTATCAGGTATGAACAGTTCTCCAACATTAGCAGGAGCTGGGGGTTGTTGTCTGTTGCTTTCCTTTTCCGCCTGGTGGTTTGACGCAGATTTGTGGAAGAGCCAACAGTTGCTGCAACTTCTTCATGAACTTCGGCCATTGCATCCTGCACGATTCTTCGTGGTGGATCCCGTGTTGTTACTGCAGCTGTTTTTACAGTGTTTTCCACTCTCCGGACTGCCACTTCCGAAGGGTTTGGTGGATGTGTGTGAACGCCACTGCTCACTGGGGGCTGTTGTTGCTCTCGATACTGAAGGCTTGTTGTTAGGCGACCTTTACAACCTGCCTTTGCGCACCTCCAGTTGATGGTTTTTAACTTTGTTTTGTCCTTCCTGTACAGAAAGCCTTCATGGCTTATCATGTCACTTCCTTTTCTTGACTTTATACACTCCGTTGTGGGCAAGTTGTCCAAGTCTTAACAATGTGAAGAACAAAAACGTTTCGCTCGTTAGAGCTTTATCAAGTACACGGACATTAGGGCCCGTAAGTGTTGAGCCGCTCTGTGTTCAGCTACTCCGGCGTTTTTGTAGTTATCTGGGCGGAGGGTATCCGACCAGGATGTGGGCAAGCCGTTCTATGTTTTCGGTGATGTTGTAAACTATGTCGGCTCCAGTCTTCCAAGCTTCGGGGGCCATGGGGTTGAACTGTCTACCTCTTCTCAGGGCGATGGTGTGAGCGCACTCTAGTAGGTAGTGAAGGAGAGGTTCTGAGGTGTTCATCCCGCAGTGATCGCATTCCCTTTCCTGTCGTTCAATGATTTCCCAGCAGCATTTGTACCCCAGCCTGAGCCTGTGGATGATCACGGAGAGTCCTCTGTCGGCGATCTTGGTGGCGGGATGAGGGCACAGTTTGGTGGCCCTCTCGTACCACTTTGCACTTGCTGATGCTGAGTTTATTGGTTTTCTGTGGTTCGCTACCTTTGTTCGTTGTAGGTGGTCTCTGGCCCAGCTTTTGATTAATGTGGTTGATGGTTGGACTTGGATTTCAATGTGAGGATGGTAGCGTGTTGTCTTGGCCAGCTCATCTGCTCGTTCGTTTCCGTGTACCCCTATGTGGCTGGGTATCCAGTTGATGATGACTGGGCGATTTTGTCTGTTGTGTAGCTGCAGGAGGTAGAGTATTGTTGTGATAATGTTTATGTTGGTGGTTATGTCCTTCTTCTGGAGTACTTGTGTCACCGCAAGAGAGTCTGTGTGTATGACCACCGGCCCTTGTAGTTGGCTTGAGTACTCCAGGGCTTTTTGCATTGCCACCAGCTCAGTCTGTAGGGTCGAGCAGTGGTCTGATGTGCGCCAGGCGGCGGTGTATGTTGCGGAGTATACTCCTGCACCTGTTATGCCGTTCTCCGGGTCGACAGTGCCGTCAGTGTAGCAGACAAAACCATCCTGGGCCTCCGTTGCCTGGATCGCTGTTCGTGCAGCGTCTCTCAGTTCCCCTGGTGAGCAGTGATTCTTTGCGTGTGGTAGTTGTGTGTGGTTGAAAGTAGTTGTTGGGGATGTCCACGGGGCTGGAGGTCGGTATTTCAGGCATGCCCTGTCTGGCTTCAGAGCCTTTAGGTGCCCTTCCATGCCTGTCGCGCGGATTTGGTCTCCTAGGTGTCCGATGTATGTATCTGGTCGTGGTAGGTCCGGGTGCGCGTCCAGGTGAGCCTTGAGTTTAGTCCTGAGATGCGAGTCCCTGTCGCTCAGCAGGGCCTTGGCTGCCGCGGTGCAGTTCCGGGTCTGAATCCTGGCCATCAGTGGTGGTATGCCAGATTCCATCTGCAGGTTGCTTTTTCTGGTCCACATGGGAGCACCTAGGATGAGGTGAAAGGCGTTGTTTTGTGCAACTTCAAGTGATTCCTCCTGCTGTGATGTTAGATGTGATAGGACAGGTGCTCTATATTCAATGATGGGTCGGATGCAATACTTGTAGTAGTGTTCCAGTACCAGGGGGCTGGCACCCGCATCAAGTGATTGCATATATCTCATCGGAGCTGTCTTCGTTTTTGTCATTTGCTTCAGCCTCTGGATTTGAAGAGAGGATGACAAGGTTTTCTGCACAGTTACTCCAAGATAGGTGAAGTCATCCACCCACTCAAGATCTTGCTGGAGTATGGAGATTGGCCTTGGGTTTGCCATTTTAATAGCCATGGCTTTTGTCTTCCTTACGTTTATCTTGAAGCCTAGGTGTGTGCTTTTTGGGCATTGGTGGGGCAGTTGGGTCCCTTGCTGACGATGGCGATGTCGTCAGCATATATGAAGATCTCAACGTTCCGTGGTCGTGGGCGGGAGGCTATGTTGTCCATGTGCACGTTGAACAGGTAGGGACTCAAGATGCCTCCTTGAGGGGTGCCCTATTCCAGATCTTTGTAGCTAGACATGGAGCCCTGGAAACGGACTCTAGCCCGTCTGTTTTGGCAGTATGCCTGTACCCATGCCAGAAGGTTGCCTGCAATTCCCTTCTCGACGAGAGAAGCCAGCATCGCTGAGGGATTGACCAATTCGAAGGCTTTTTCTAAGTCCAGGAAGACGACGATTGCCTTTTTCCCGTTGATGAAGCTGAGGAAGTCCATTATGCACTCCGTGGTTCCCACCATGCCCCGATAGGCGTACAACTGTGGATGGAGTGGCCCTACTTTCCATTTCAGCCTGTTGAGCACCATTTTCTCGACGGTCTTCTCTATACAGCTAAGTAGGGAGATGGGTCTATAGGGCGAACATTTGGAGTACATATAGTCAGCCGGGGGGGCCACGGGGGAAGGTCTCGAGCAAGGGAGGGGTAGGGTGGATAAAGGGGGCTTCGGGTGATTTCGGCCCAAGGTGATTTCTGCCCGGTGATTTCGTCCCAGGGTTTTTCTGAGCCGAAATCGCCGGTGATATATTATTCTCTTAATAATATATTTTCTTTCAATAATAGATAAGTAATAATAGCCGTCCTCCAAATGTTGCTATCATTATTTATTTATCATTGAAAGAAAATATATCATTAAAAGAATTAAAAAAAAATTTACTTATATATCATTTCAAGTAACAATATTTTTTGCACATACTGTGTGAAAACGAAATGAAATTTATGAAACAAATGATCTAAATTGAAATTATACAACTTTCATGTGTGGACTATGGTAAATGGTGTTATTGTTGCACAAAAAGTTGCCTAACATTGATAACATATTAAAATAAGGAGTCTAGGGTTGGGTTGTTCAAAAACTAATTCTGGCGTTAGTTTATCTTGATGTCCATGATGTTTAATGTCAAGATAGATTTAACGCCAAGATAGTGCAATTTTTTTTTTTTATTTTTTTTTTTTTAACAACCCGGTCCAGAAGTTCAACATCATTATGAGCATGCAGGAGGGGAGCGCATCGAATGTAGGATGTTTCGGCCACAGACGTTTCGGCCAAAACTCTGCAGGGTAGGACGTTTCGGCCAGTCCTCCAAATGTTGCTATTATTATTTACTTATTATTGGAAGAAAACATATTATTAAAAGAATTAGAAAAATATATAATTTCAAGTGACAATATTTTTGCACATACTGTGTGAAAACGAAATTAAATTTATGAAACAAATTATCTAAATTGAAATTATACAGTGCACCAAATTATCTAAATTGAAATTATACAACTTTCATGTGTGGACTAAAGTAAATGGTGTTATTCTTGCACAAAAAGTTGTCTAACATTGAAAACATATCATAACAAGGAGTCTAGGGTTGGGTTGTTCAAAAACTAATTCTGGCGTTAGTTTATCTTTATGTTAAAAGTCATGGTAACGCTCTGTGTTACCATGATGTTTAATGTCAAGATAGATTTAACGCCAAGATAGTGCAAAAATTTATTTTGAACAACCCAGTCCAGAAGTTCAACATCATTATGAGCATGAAGGAGGGGAGCGCATCGAATGTAGGATGTTTCGGCCACAGACGTTTCGGCCAGAACTCTGCAGGGTAGGACGTTTCGGCCAGTCTGTAGTGGTTTAAGTTCGGAACAACAGCAGGACAAATGAAAATCAACACAAAATATCTACTCTCTTTCTTTTGGTAATTAACCACAAGGTGCGACACTAGAAGTGTCACATGAGAAATATAGGTGAAGCTCGGACTAAGGCCACAGCTTAGTGGAGCTTATGGTTGTAGCTGGACGTGGAGCCTAACGTCAGCGAGGCGGTAGCAGATGATGACGGCGAGGCTCGATGGGACAGCTAGAAGACTGGACGAGGAGATGTAGTTTGTGCGCTGGTCGGTACTGTTTTGCCCATCTCGGCGAAACGCCGACCTTTTAAGGGAGGCTGGCGGGAACGTGAGGAGCTTTCCAAGTTCCTGATTGGCTGACCGCTGGCTGGCAGGGACACCCTTGCGAACTACGCTTGCCAACTACAGGAACTTGGAAAGGCTAGTTCCGAAGATTTCCTTGATCAGTGTGTGATGGGTCGTAGGATGTATCACGTCACTACAAGTCTGGAGGCAAATGCTGCTATTATTATTTACTTATTATTGAAAGAAAATATATTATTAAATGAATTAAAAAAAATACTTATATCATTTCAAGTGACAATATTTTTTGCACGGGTCTACAACAGAACGTCGAAAGACAGAATGTCGAGTGGTCAAAATGTCGACACGACAGATGGTCGAATGCGACATAATGTCGGAATATGCATTTCACCGACTATTCAGTCATGTGTGCCTTCTATATTAGTGGCACTTGACCAATCATGACTAAAAGAGGTTGTTTGAAGATGGATATTGTTTTAAAGAAAATCTAACTCGGCAATAAAGATCGAATTTCTCAAATCACTCGACCCATTATGGTCGCCAGGCATGATTTTCTTCTTTAACGTAACAATGAAGATAAAACAACTTAACAGTCACTTATACCAGTTTATTCGAATAAATGTAGTTCAAGAATTTATTTTGAAATTAGAATATTTACTTAATGTACAGTCAAGAAACTTTTTTCCTCCTTTTTGAGCAACGAAGACTTCTGCCATGTTTTCTTTGTATTGTATTCGAATGAATGTAGTTCAAGAATTGATTTTGAAATTAGAATATTCACTTTATGCATAGTCAAGAAAGTTGATTAGGATTTCAGTATAGTTGTTGAGCGTGAACACAGGTTTGCTTTTTCGGTCATTTTATGTACATAATCACATCGATATCTGAAGTTTCGACATTTTGTCGCAGTCGACATTCTGTCGTTTCGACGTTCTGTCTTTCGACATTGTGTCGTGCACCGTTTTTGCACATACTGTGTGAAAATGGAATTAAACTTATGAAACAAATTATCTAAAGTGAAATTGTACAGTGCACCAAGCCAGGGCACCAAGCCTTCAAGCTTAAAAGGTTATTTTCGCTGGGCCGAAGTCACCGGCGATTTCGGCCCAGAAAAACCCTGGGCCGAAATCACCGGGCCGAAATCTCCTTGGGCCGAAATCATCTGATCCCGGTAAGGGGTGGGGAAAGAACACCAACCCACGGAGGGAGGAAGGATCGGATTTGCCCCAACTTGCGTCCTTTTTGTCCTGCTGATTTGTCAGATCCTTGATGGTCCTGCTAGAATGTCCCACTACTTGAATATTGCTCGGCTCAAGTGTCCGGGTGAGGAGGGAGGTGACGTTGCTGGTTGGTAGGATTAGTCTTCTTGTTGGTTCCTTTTGTTGTTGCCGACCTTCCATTATTTTAATTAACAACCCAAACATTACTATGACCGACGACCGAGCGACCGACCAGTAAATTCACTTCAGTAAACTTATCTCACAAAGTGAACACAAACATGTAAACACGAACAAATAAATATGAGCGATAGAAACATAAGTCTGCGACCTTTTGAGCATATTTCATTCTGAATCTATCTCACAAAGTAAACACAATTGAACACGTAAATGCAAATACGAAAACACAAGCAATTGAAACATAAGTCTGCGACCATTCTGACCGGTTGATAGTAAAGTCGCTATTGCTACAGTCGCTGTTATAATGCGGTCGCCATTATGACAGTCGCCGTTTTGAAAGTCGCTCATCTGATTACGTCGCCCTTATGAAGCCGATATTATGACTGTCGCTGTTTTGACAGTCGCTATCCGACCCGGATCCCATCTCAAACACATTCAAACTCCTTCTCTCTTCCTCTCTTATGTTCCATGTTTCTGCCCCATACAGTGCTGTTGGCACAATCACTCCTTCATACAGTCTCCTCTTAGCATCCATTCCCAAATGTCTATTCCTCATTATACTCTTTAATCCACCAAGGCATTTACTCGCTTCTCTCAATCTACATTCTACCTCCACCTTCACTCCACCTTTTCCTGCAACATTTGCACCCAAGTATCTAAAACTATCCACTTCCTCAAGTCACTCTCCCTTAATGCTCACATCCAGTCTACTGCCACTTACACCCCTTGTACATCTCATCACCTTATTTTTACCCACATTTACCTTTAGCTTTCTTCTATCACATACTCTCCCAAACTCTGTCACCAACTTCCTCAGTCCCCTCTCCGATCCTGCCACAAGCGCAGTGTCGTCAGCAAACAACAGCTGGCTCACCTCCCACTTTTCTCCATTTTCTTTAATCATCTCCAATCCCTGACCTACTATCCTTGCATTTACCTCTCGCACTACCCCATCCATGTATAAGTTGAACAGCCAGGGCGACATAACGCATCCTTGACGAAGTCCCACCTTTACCTCGAACCACTCACTCTCTCCATTTCTAATCCTGACACAAGCTCTAATACTCTCATAAAAACTCTTGACAACTCCTAGAAGCTTTCCTCCTATCCCATATATCTGCATAACCTCCCACAGTGCCTTTCTGTCTACCCTATCTTAAGCTTTTTCCAGATCCATAAAAGCCCCAAAAAACATCCTTACCCTTTCCTATAGCTTTCTCACATATTTGTCTTACCACAAAGATCTGATCTACACAACCTCTACCCGTCCTAAATCCACACTGTTCCTCACCAATTACTCCCTCTGTTCCTCTCCTAATCCTCTCAATCAAGATCCTCCCATAAGCCTTCCCAACTACACTTAACAAGCTAATCCCTCTGAAACTACTTGTCCCTTTTCCCTTGTAAAGTGGAACTATACAGGCACTCCTTCAGTCCTCCGGGACTCTAACCTCTCTCCAGTAAACATCAAATAACCTCACCAGCCAGTCCACCATCACTGTACCTCCTTTTTTTAGACATTCTACATGGCATCCATCCAACCCAGGTGCCTTACCTGCTTTCATCATCTTAACAACTGCCTTCACTTTATCCTTCCTTATTTCTCCTCCATTTTCCTCACTCATCACGGTCATTTTCTTAGCATTTCCCACTGCAACTATCTTTCCCTCCCTATCCTCCTTCACATTTAGCAACTCCCTAAAATACTCTGCCCATCTTCCCCTTGCTGCCTTCTCTTCCATTATTATCTCTCCATCTGCACCTTTTACCTTTTATTCTCTACTTGATTCGCCTCCTCTTCCTCTCTTAATTTCTTTCCAAAACATCTTTTTATTACTTTCAAAATTTTCTGTCATACTCTTACCCCACTTCACATCTGCTCTCCTCTTTGCCTCCTTTACCTTTTGCTTTACTTCTCTATTCTTTTCTTTGTACCTCTCATATGATTCCCTCGTCCTATTTTGTAACCAATCTGTGAAAGCTCGCTTCTTCTCTTCTACAACCTTCTTTATTTCCTCATCCCACCATTCACTACCCTTCCTTCTATTTCCTCCTGTCCTTCTTGTTCCACACACCATCTTTGCACACTTTGTGACTCCCTCCTTGAACCATCCCCATTCCACCTCCACACCTATTCTTCACTCCTTCCCACTCCTCCTTCAGCTTCTTCTTGTACTCCCTCTCCTTTTCCTTTTCCTTTAAAGAGTTGACTCTAAGCACCTCCCTACCTTTTGTCCCTTTCCTCTTTCTCCATCTATCCTCCACTCTCAACTTACCTTCCACCAAAAAATTATCTGATATTCCCCCACCCTCTCCCCTTAGCACATGTACATCTCTGACTCTTCCTATCATAGTCCTATTTACCACTACACAATCCATCAACGCTCTATCTACCACCCTTCCATCCACCACCCTCTCCCATGTGTACTTATGCTTGACTTTCTTCCGAAACACTGTATTTGCTATCATCAACTCTTTCTAGACACATTTCCACCATCAACTCTCCACTACGATTCTTTCCTGGAACTCCACATTTCCCAACCACTCCATCAATTGGACCATTTCCTACCCTAGCATTAAGGTCTCCCAGTACTATTACATTGACATTTCTCCCTAAATCCTCTATGCACTCATTTAAATCTATCCAAAAGGCCTCCCTTTCTTCTACACTCTTCTCACTGCCAGGCCCATATGCACTTACAAAGACCCACATCTCCTTTCCAGTTTCACCTTCATCCACATTATCCTTGAGGAAACCTCCTTCCACTCCACTACACGTTTACCTATATCTTCACTTACTAGAATAGCCACCCCTTCCCTCCCTCGCCCTCTCTTCACTCCTGATAACCTCCCACTTACATTCCCAAACTTACAGTCACCCTTCCCTTTCAACTTAGTTTCACTCAAAGCCAACCGATCCATCTTTCTTCTCACAACATACTACCTATCTCTTCCCTTCTGTACCACATCCACGCACATTAAAAGACCCAAACCTTAGGGTGCTGGTCGGAAAACTCCCAGACCCTCTTATGCCTTTACTTTTTCATTTAGGAATGTCCCCTGTGGGGCTACAAGGAGAAGGATGCCTAGTCCCACTCCCCGTCCCTTTCTTCTCGCCTCTTACGATCCAAGTGGAAATACTTGGTGGCAGTATTCTTTTCCCCCTTCACAGGTAATAGTAATAGTATTAGTAATAGTAGTAGTAGTAACGATGTTGTTGCAGTTATTGTTGCTGTTGATGGTAACTAATAACAATATTAATAATAATAATAAAAATAAACATAATAAATGTAATGATAATAATGATAATAATAATAGTAAAAATAACAACAACAACAATAATAATAATAATAATAATAATAATAATAATAATAATAATAATAATAATAATAATAATAATAATAATAATAATAATAATAATAATAATAATAATGATAATAATGATTATATTAATAACAATAATAATAGAAATAATCAAATTGATAATAGTAATAATAATGATAATAATAATAATAATAATGATAACAACAACAACAACAACAACAACAACAATAATAATAATAATAATAATAATAATAATAATAATAATAATAATAATAATAATAATAATAATAATAATAATAATAATAATAATAATAATAGTAATAATAATAATAATAACAACAACAACTAGCGGAACCCGTGTAAATTACACGAAAGAGAAGAGGGTAAATCATTGCATCAAGATGGCAAGAGAGGTAGGATATCTTCTCCCTCTGTTGTCCTTCAGGGTACACTATAATGTCACGCTGTACAGGAGGTGCTCCATAATCACCGACAAATATTGCTGCAATTTCATCATTTGTTGGATTATTATATCTCCTCGCATCAGGGCCGGCAATAAATTGCATGGTTATTTTTCTGGGAGGGATATTTTGTAATGTAGCTCTCTGTTGCTCTTCAAGTTCGACAGTTCTCATGTTTTTATATGCCCCTACATAAAGATTATCGACCATTGCTTGAGATATTTTTTCGAAAACTGAATATAAGCAATTAGAATTTTGATTAGCATTTGACCTCAGATTTAATGCTTCATTTGTTTCAATTATATAGAGCTGTCCATATTTTCTTTCTTCATTTTCATTTGATCTTCGAGACCTTCCAGAAGTTCGAGACCTTCCAGAACTTCGAGACCTTCCAGAACTTCGAGACCCTCCAGACCTTCAAGAACTTCGGCACTTTCGAGAACTTCGGCACTTTCGAGAACTTCGGCACCTTCGAGAACTTCGACACCTTCGAGAACTTCGGCACCTTCGAGAACTTCGGCACCTTCGACAACTTCGGCGACTTCGAGAACTTCGGCGCCTTCGAGAACTTCGGCGCCTTCGAGAACTTCGGCGCCTTCGCGAACTTCGGCCCCTTCGAGAACTTTGGCACCCTCGAGAATTGCGGCACCTTCGAGAACTTCGGCACCTTCGACAATTTCGGCACTTTCGAGAACTTCGAGAACCTCGACACCTTCGAGAACTTCGGGACGTTCGAGAACTTCGGCACCTTCGAGAACTTTGGCACCCTCGAGAACTTCGGCAGCTTCGAGAACTTTGACACCATGGAAGGTCGTTGCTTTTGATGTAAGCGTGACACACAAAATAAATAAATAACACACACTATCGTATCATTATATAGATAATAATAATAATAATAATAATAATAATAATAATAATAATAATAATAATAATAATAATAATAATAATAATAATAATAATAATAATAAAGTCTACGGAACAAACGTGCTTTATTTCCACCATTCAGTTTTGCGTGACACACAAAATAAATAAATAACAAACACGCTATCGTATTAATATATAGATAATAATAATAATAATAATAATAATAATAATAATAATAATAATAATAATAATAATAATATTAGTGCCAATAATAATAGTAATTATAGTAATGATAATAACAATAACAACAACAACAACAACAATAACAACAACAACAACAACAACAACAACAACAACAACAACAACAACAACAACAACAACAATAATAATAATAATAATAATAATAATAATAATAATAATAATAATAATAATAATAATAATAATAATAATAATAATAATAATAATAATAATAATAATAATAATAATAATAATAATAATAATAATAATAATAATAACAATAATAATGGTAATAATAATAACAATGATAACTAAAATGATGATGATAATAATAATAATAATAATAATATTAATAAAATAATAATAATAATAATAATAATAATGATAATAATAATGATAATAATAATAATAATAATAATAATAATAATAATAATAATAATAATAATAATAATAATAATAATAATAATAATAATAATAATGATAATATATACATACATACATATACCCCCTTACAAGGGAGGTAGCCAAAAAACAAAGGCATAAAAACCATTCCTACCCATTCCATCCCTATCACACTCCACTCCCCTCCACCCTCTATACCCTCCCTCTTATCTTGGCACCTCCTGGATGACGGGTCATCCCTGCATCTTGTCTACTGCCCTGGGTCAGAAGCAGTGACACAAGACACAGCACATTCACAGCAAGGCCGCTTCATTAAATCGGCGACCCCCCCCTCTCTCTCTCTCTCCGTCCCCTCATGCAGAAAAGGAGAAGACGGGGAGAAATCCCTTCGGGTTGCGTCAAATTTTTCTCACACATACTACCTCACTCCCCATCCCCCACCCATTCCACCTCATGCATCACAACATCATCCATATACAACCATTCTCCATTCACCCCTGTCTTCTGTCTTCTCCCGTCCTTCCTCAACAGACATTCCCCTCTTCCCCAGTGCCCCTTTTACTCCATCCATCCATCTCATTCTAGGTCGCCCCCTCGTGTTCACTCCCCCCACATCTGCCTTCCATACCTCTTTTACTAGTCTTTCTTCACTCATTCTTTCCAGTTGTCCAAACCATCCCAATACTTTTTTTCATCCACCCTATCTCCCAACACCCTTACCACCCCTGTTCTCCTATCACTTCCTCATTTCTCACTCTATCCAGGCTAGTAACCCCTATTATACTTCTCAGACACTTCATCTCAAAAACATTCAAATTTCTTCTCTCTTCCTCTCTTATATTCTATGTTTCTGCCCCATACAGTGCTGTCGGCACAATCACTCCTTCATACAACCTCTTCTTAGCATCTATTCCTAAATGTCTATTTCTCATTACACTTTTTAATCCACCAAGTCATTTACTCGCTTCTCTCAATCTATAGAGTGAACTGTTTAAATGAGAAGGAAAAGGAGTACAAGAAGAAATTGAGAGAGGAGTGGGAGGGAGTGAAGAATAGAGTAGAACTAGGAGTGGAGGAGGAATGGGGATGGTTCAAGGAGGGAGTCACAAGGTGTACAAAGATGGTGTGTGGAACAAGGAGGGCGGGAGGACATAGAAGGAAGGGTAGTAAGTGATGGAATGAGGAAACAAAGAAAGTTGTAGAAGAGAAGAAGCAAACTTTCATAGATTGGTTACAAAATAGGACGAGGGAGTCATATGAGAGGTACAAAGAAAAGAGAAGACAAGTAAAGCACAAGATAAAGGAGTCGAAGAGGAGAACAGATGAAGTGAGGTAAGAGTATGACAGAAAATTTTGAAAGTAATAAAAAGATGTTTTGGAAAGAAATTAAGAGAGGAAGAGGAGGCGAATCAAGTAGAGAAGAAAAGGTAAAAGGTGCAGATGGAGAGATGATAATGGAAGAGAAGGCAGTAAGGGGAAGATGGGCAGATTATTTTAGGGAGTTGCTAATTGTGAAGGAGGTCAGGGAGGAAAAGGTAGTTGCACTGGGAAGTGCTAAGAAAATGAGAGTGATGAGTGAGGAAAATT
>NC_134802.1:6160118-6200118 GCF_046742065.1 Oratosquilla oratoria | reverse complement strand
GCTTAATATTATATAAATTACGGATAATATTGCGAGTGCGTGTGATAGCATGGGCAAATTTCTAATGCTTTATCTATTCACCTAAGGGATTTTAATCATTGCGTAAATTGGGAGGGTGCTAAAGAAATTGTTAAAAATAAGTCATATTTGACAAGAAATATAATAGAATCCAGTCTGATCAAAGATACATTTGTCAATAACTTAAATTTAAGTCATGGTATTTATAAACTAGACAATTTTATTGTGAAAAAAGTAGTAGCCCAAACGTCCGCTGCCACGAACGGGTCAGTTCGACATTAGAGCCACACATCCTTTCCCGGTTCCCTCCCTGACCTCATACTCTTTGTATATATTCTTGTGTATTTTTTCTTTTCTATGTACCCTGAGGATGTCTGAATAGACGAAAGCGCTTGGTCATCAGTTTTTCTTTTTCCTTGGTGTTTTTTTTCCGCACGTACGTGTGTGTATTTACCTAGTTGTATCTTACGGGAAGGGAAGCTATGTTCATGGTATACCGTCTTTGTATCTCACAGTGTCTAGTTTGCTCTTAAATTCGTGTATAGTTTTTGCACAGACTATTGTTTTATTCAGTTTGTTCCAGATATCCACCACTTTATGTGGATTTTTTTCAGGACTCTTCTATAACCATCCTTTTTGAGTTTCTTTTCATGTCCATTTGTATTTCTCTTATCCCAATTTAGTAAGTCATCTCTATCAAGGACTTCTGTGCCTTTCATGACTCTGTAAATGGTCAGCAGGTCGCCTCTCTCTCTTCTTTGTTCCAAAGTCGGTAATTTCAATTTAGCCAGTTTCTCCTCATATGACGTGTTGGGGCCATTTTTGTGGTTGCTCTCTGGATTCTTTCAATTTTCTTTATATTATTTTTGGTACTGGGTGACTATGGTGTCGCAGCATACTCTAGTGTGACTAGTATTTTTTAACCACTTCGTCTAAATAGGTAAAGGCCACTTTTATTGATCTTAGCAAGTTGTAAGATTCTCCGATAATTTTGTTTATCAGGGGACATGTCATTTGAGATAATTACTCCCAGGACTTTTTCAGATCCCACTTTCCTTACTTCCTTTGTTCCGATTTTATATTGTCCTAATATTTTTTTTTTCTGAACTCCATTATACTACATTTCTTTGTGTCGAAGTTTACTTCCCACTGTTGGCTCCATTTCCAAACCTTGTTTAGATCTCTCTGTAGTGATTCACAATCCGTTTCAGTATTCACTTTCCTCAGCAAGTTAGCATCATCAGCAAAGAAGCTCATGTAACAATCCACATCTTCATCCATGTCATTCACATAAACAGAGAACATTATTGGAGCCAATACTCCCTGTGGAGCTCCACTAATCACCTCCTCCCAACCTGAACTCTTTTTCTCTGAGCAACACTCTCATTTTTCTGCCATGCAAGAAACCCTCCATCCAGTTTAGTAATTTACCTTGTATCTATCCTATGTTTTCCAGTTTTTTTATATTTTTGTGATACATTGTCGAAGGCTTTTTGTAAGTCTAGGAAAGCACAATCAGCCCATCCATCCCTTTCTTGTATTATATCTATTAGTCTTGAGTAGAAACAGATTAAATTTGTAGCACATGATCTTCCCTGTCTCGATTAAATTATATTTTTTTCTTCCAAGTGTTTTATTTATCTATTCTTGATATCTTTTTTCACAAATTTTGGCTACAGTACTTGTAAGGGAGACCGGTCTGTGATTTGTTGGTTCTTCTTTGTTTCCTTCTTTATATATTGGTACAATATTGGAATTTTCCAGTCCTTTAGTATTTTTCTTTCTTTGGGTAACTTATTATGTTATATATTTTGTCCATTAATTCTTCTTTATATTCTTTTAGTATCCAATTTGCAATTCCGTCTGGTTCGTGTGATTTCCTGACATCAAGGTTCGTTAGCTGATCCATTATTTCTTTTTGTGTTATTGTTATTTCCCTCATGAGGGGTGATTGCACTTCAATTCCTTCGTCCCAATGCTGTACTTCTTCTTTAGTGAAAATCAACTTGAAGTGGTTGTCCATGACTTCAGCCATTTCTAAATCTTCTGTATATTCTATATTTCCGTAGCGTAGTTTCACCATTCACATGTCTATAGAATAGTTTGGGTTGATCTTTACATTTTTCTATGATGACTTTTTCGTAGTCTCTTTTTCTTTCTTTCTCTCTCTCTCTTCATCTCTCTCTCTCTTCATCTCTCTCTCTCTCCGCGCACTTTCACATATTCGTTTCTATGATTGATATATATTTTCCACTTTCCATTTTTTCTTTTCCATCTTTTCCAAGCTGTATCTCTTCTATCTTTCGCCTCACTGCATCTTCTCTTGAACCAGCACTTGATGTACACCTTTTCCTGTTTCTATCTTGATGCGTACCTATTCACTCCTTCAATATAAATCTTACCATCAAAATCATTTATTTCTCTTCCACTAGTGTCTCTTCTTTGAATTTTTTTTTCCCAATTTGCATTTTGAAAGAATTTCCTAAATTTCTCAAAGTTCTTTTTGTTATACATCAGTCTTCCTTTTCTGCATTTCTCATTTCTCTTTATATGTATTTCCTCCTTTAGTTCAACCTGTATTAGTATGTGGTCACTCTTTCCAAATGGTGTCTTGTATTCAATTTTATCCACAATTTCAGATTTTGTTGTAAATATTAAATCTAGTCTCGACGGTTTTTCATTAGTTCTATATCTGGTATTTTCTTTTACTATTGTGTCATTGTAGGTTCTATGGTTATGTCAAGTAATATATTTCCCCATAGATCCTCTCCGCCTTTCACTGTTATCTTTTCCCAACATATTTCCTTGCAGTTAAAATCTCCCATAGGTATCAAGTTACCTCCATCCTTCAGCATCTCGTTTAATGAATGCCTTGTATCTTAGAAAAAAAAAAAAAAAGCTCGCCCTCTTTCCAAGAGCCCAATTTAGGGGGCACAACCCCCCCCCCCCACAAACTCTCTACTTTTCACGTCGATGTCTTTGATTTTATTATGATAATTTCCACACTGTTTTTACCATCTGTAACCTTCGTCACATATAAGATTTTCTTGGCCAAAAACATGACTCCTCTGCCCTTTTCTCGTTTCCTTTTTTAATCCAATAATTATATAACCCATGTCCAACACTATTTGGTGGTAGTGAACCCCTTAATTTCGTCTCCACAATTCCCATTATGTCTGCTTTTTCTTCCGACAGGTAATCATTTAGTTCACTCAATCATGAGATCAATCCGTCTATATTGGTATAGGTCACTTTTATTTATTTATTTCTCCATCCCGTTTTCTGTTTCGTTTCCCTTACCTTGGTGTACCATTTTCTCAGCCTCATGTATAAGACTCTCCAATAGAACTCCTTGCTTTCATTTTCTGTTTTTTTTTTCTTCATCTTTTTGTGTATGCTCTCTCCTCAACTTTCATTTAACTTTTTATCCCTATATTGTAATGTTCACTCTTTGCTAAATTACCTGATTTTGCCGATATGTCTTGTGCTACCATTTGTGATCTTAGTTTTATATTTAGGGGTCAATTTCATTCTTTAGAATATTGTCCCATTCTATATACTTCTATTTCTATTTCTACTTCTTGGTCATCGTCTTGCACTTCTTTTAGAATTTTTTTTTTTTTTGCCATTTTTTTTCTGCTTTTTCTCTCAAGTACCTACCCAAACCATATTACAAAGGATTACAAAGGCGGAACATGCCGACAGGAGACATTTTGGTCCATATCTAGGTCGGATGCGAAAAAAAAAAAAATAATAATAATGATAAATGAATAAATAAAAAACTATAATAATGTAAATAACAAATAAAATAGATAAATAAATGCATAGGTATAGTTAAATAATAAACAGGTAAATAGTAAATAATAATAAATTGACATATAACTAATAATAACTGAGAATCAAAAAGACGAATGATAACAAAACAAAAACAAATAATATAAAATAGATGATAATCATTACAGCATCTTGCTTAGATGTTTATCTAAATGATTCTTAAAGCTTCGAACTGAACTACATTGCACTGCCTCTGCAGGAAGTTTATTCCATTCATTAACTACACGGTTGGCGAAGTTGTTTCTACCCACTTCCAAATTTAATCTATTTCCGGACAGTCTGAGACAATTGTTTCTTGTCGGATTCTCATTCAATTATTATTATTATTATTTTTTTTTTTTTGTCACTTTTGATGTTGTCAATTCCCTTTAGAATTTTAAAGACCTGTATCAAGTCACCTCTGAGTCTACGCTTTTTTAGGGAAAAAAGATTCATATGTTTTAGTCGATTTTCGTATGATATATTTTTGATATTTGGAATCAGTTTTGTGGCTCGCCGTTGTACTTTTTCCAGTCCGTCATTATCTTTAATGAGATTCGGTGACCATACGGAAACAGCATATTCCAAATGTAGACGAAGTAACGATTTATATAGCTTGTTAAGGAGTGATGGACTTTTGAAGTCAAAGATCGCGCAATCAGTCCTAGAATCTTATTCGCTTTCTCGGAGGCTGAAATACACTGCTTGGATGATTTCAGATCGATACTGATAATTACGCCGAGATCTTTTTCACTATTCACTTTTGTTAATGAATTTCCAAATAACTTGTAATCGTACTTACTGTTATTTATACCTATGTGCATTACCTTGCATTTAATTGTGTTAAATTTCATTAGCCACTTTTCAGACCATTGTTGTAATCTATCTAAATCTTCCGTCAATGTCTTTAATGAGATTCGGTGACCATACGGAAACAGCATATTCCAAATGTGGACGAACTAACGATTTATATAGCTTGTTAAGGAGTGGTGGACTTTTCGCGCAATCAGTCCTAGAATCTTATTTGCTTTCTCAGAGGCTGAAATACACTGCTTGGATGATTTGAGATCGTTACTGATAATTACGCCGAGATCTTTTTCACCATTCACTTTTGTTAACGAATTTACAAATAACTTATAATCGTACTTACTGTTATTTTTACCTATGTGCATTACCTTGCATTTACTTGTGTTAAATTTCGTTAGCCACTTTTCAGACCATTGCTGCAATTTATCTAAATCTTCTTGAATATCTAATTGGTATAAGTGATCATTTGCCATTCCGCACAGTTTTGTATCATCAGCAAATTTGGAAACAGTAGATTTTAGTTCATGGTCTATATCATTTATATATACTATGATTAGAAGTGGTCCAAGAACGGAGGAGCTTCACTTGTAACATTTTTCCATCTAGAAGTTTTTCCATTTAAATCAACTCTCTGTTTTCGATCATTCAACTAATTACTAGTCCAACTTAATAGGCAACCACTTATTCCGTGTGAAGCTAATTTAGTAGGTAGTCTTTCGTGGGGGATGGTATCAAAAGCTTTTGCAAAGTGTAGATATATTAAATCTATATTGTTTCTTTTGTCATAATTCGAGATAACTGTGTTGTAGAATTCGAGTAAGTTAGTCACGCAAGAACGTTTCCGTCTGAAATCATGCTGGCTATCATTTATCAAACGGTTACTTTCTAAATGATGTTCGACAGTATCTCTGATGATAGTTTCCATTATTTTTCCTACGATTAAAGTCAAACTTATAGGCCTATAGTTATTTGGTTTCTTTTTGTCACCTTTTTTAAATATGGGAGTAACGTTAGCTAGTTTCCATTGTCTTGGGACATCTCCGGATATGATGGATTTCTTGAAAAAAAAATTCTAATGGAAAAACAATCTCATTTTTCATTTCCTTTAAGATTCTTGGATGCCAACCGTCAGGCCCTGGTGTTATATTAACTTTGAGTTTTTCTATACACCTTTTACTTTTTTCTTTTGTTATATCTACCGTAGTGAGTAGGTTTACCCTAGACTTTTCACAGGTTTCAGTTTGGAGTTCACTCTGAGGTGTTTCGTTTACGAATACCGAGCTAAAATAATTGTTTAAAATATTACACATTCCTTCATTTGAATATTCAAGTTTACCGTCAGCAGATAATAGTGGACCAATGCGATTCCTAATAACCTTTTTATCTCTAATGTAACTATAGAATTCTTTGGGATTCTCTTTGGATTTATCCGCGATATTCATTTCGTATTGTCGCTTTTTTTATTGTCTCTTTTAAATCTCTCTGTATTGATACATAACTTTCATAGTCATTAGATGCACCCGAGCACTTATATTTCTTATAAGCCTGTCTCTTTTTAGCAATAGTTTTTCAGTTTCTTTGTCGAGCCACTTTGGGCGATCCTGATTTGGGGGACGTCTGTCCTTGATAGGAATGTAAGTATGAATCATCTTAGTGAGCGTATTTTGAAATATTTCCCACATCTGATCTACAGGTCTTTTGCTTAATTTTGCCTCCCAATCTGTAAGCTGAAGCTCCTGATGTAGTCCTATGAACTGCGCTTTACTGAAATCGGGTATTTTAGAAACACAAGTATCTATTCTAATTTTTTTTAGGAGTTTGAATCTAAGTTGTGATCGCTACATTATTATACACTTTTTCTATCCACTGTATCTCTAACCCAATTTGCTTTTTCTTTGATTACTTGAATAATTGTCCTTTGCATTTTCCTGCATCTGTTGTTGCACTATTTCTTTAAAAGCTATCTCTTCCTTTTCTCTGTGTTCATTCCATTTCTTAAACATCTGCAAATTTTCCTCACCTAAGTTTTTTTCAATTCTTTCAGACATTGCCTACATTTTGTTATTTATCTCCTTTTTAAATTCTCACTATCGGTAATATCATTGTTTTTCATCTTTTCATATTCACACTAACCCCAATTAGTTCTTTTGCAATTCACTTAATTCGTTATTTATTTCGAAATTCTTCTTCTTTAGTTCATATACCTCTCTAGTGACTTCAAAATAGTCTTTCCTTAAAATCACAATCTCTTTCCTTAATTCCACGAATTGTCTCTCCCACGAGTTTCTATTAAGATTCATCTCCCTTTCCATGTCTATGATTCGTCTCAAATTTCTTTTTTCGTACTTACCAAAGCCAGAAAATATGTTATTGCCGTACAATCTACCAATCCTCCTTGGGGTTTCTGTATAGCGCCTCTAGAGAGCTCTGCATTTGTCGACATTCGAATCAAACTCGTCACCGTTTTCCTTGCCTTTTCTCACGATAGACGCTTCCAGCGCTGCACAGAGATCATTTTGGGCAGCCCTCCCACTCAATACAACCCAGGTCTCTTTATTTCCTTGCACTGTTGAGAATTTTCGTCTTATTCGGCATCCTGCGGAACTCTGACAACTGTTGATAACTCGGTGGTTCGTTCGTTCGTGCGCGCGCGCACGTGTGTGTGTGTTTACCTAGTTGTATTATATGGGAAGGGAGCTATGCTCGTGGAGACCGTCTTTGTATCTCTCACCATCAAGTTTTATAGTGTTTGCACACACTGTTTCTTTGTCTAATTTGTTCCAAGTATCAATCACTCTGTGTTAGAAGTTATTCTTTTTTAATCTCTTCTGTAACTATCATTTTTTAGTTTCTTTTCGTGTCCTCTTGTTATTCTATTGTCCCATTTTGATAAATCATTCTTATCTAAGATTTCCATTTCCGTCATAATTCTATAGATGGTTAGAAGGTCTCCTCTTTCCCTTCTTTGTTCCAGAGTTGGTAATTCTAATTTGGACAGTCCTTGTTCATATGTCATTTTGGAAAGAGTTGGTGCCAGTTTTGTTGTTGCTCTTTGTATTCTTTCTATTTTTTTTATATTCTTTTTGGTACTGGGTGTCCATAGTGTTGCTGCGTATTCGAGTTTTTGTCTTATTAGTGTAGTTATTATTATTATTATTATTTTTTTTATAATTTCCTCGTCCAAATAGGTAAATGCCACTTTTATTGACCTCAATAAATTATAGGTTTCTCCGACTATTTAATTAATATGCTTATCCAGTGTCATGTCTTTGCTGATCATCACGTACTCTCACTCTTTGGTTGCCTTAGACTGATAGCGCACCTTCACCCAGAAACACTGCAGAAAACAGCCAACATACCTTTCGACCCAGACACAATACTCGTAGATGTCTCTAGAAAGTTTTCAGACACGTCAACGGCAAAAACACAGATCCAACAACAAAAAACCCCCCTCATGCACACACACACACACACACTTTCAACGAACGGACGGCTTGAAGAACGTTCTGAAGAAAAGTGAAGATTGTGGATCCCAACGCAAAGAGAAGTGCCTTTTTGTATTTGCAGGGTGGGGGGAAATTGCTCGTGGGGTAGTGGGAAAGTAAGGAAAGAGGAGAGGGGGAGGGATTGCTGGGGAAATGGAAGGTAATGAGGAGGTGGAGGAAATGGCCCTGACGGGCCGCCGTAAGGTAGACAAACGACCCCAAGACGAGTTGGATGATGACGACATGTCTAATAGGAATGTGAAGATTAGAGGTATAGATAGGAGCAATATAGCAGAAAGTGATGAGAATATTTTCAAGGGATTTAAAGAGGGTGGGGGGGACACAACCCCCCCCCCCCCGACTGACAAGACTAGAAGAGAAGGTCGATAAGGTGATCGAGGACTTGGAGAGTAGGTTAGGTCATATGAACACCATTTTACAAAGGGTTGAAAGATTGGAAGAACTGGAAAAGGCGAATAAAAACTTAACTGATGAAATAGAAGACCTAAAAAGACAGTTAAGAGAGGTAAAGGTGGAGAATGAGGAATTGAAGAAGAATAGTAAAGAAAACAGAGAAACGATAGCTAAAGAAAGTAAAAATTGGAAGAAAACCCAAGAAGGAAATAAGGTTTCATTCACTGACATAGTCAAACAGCAATTGAAAGAACATACTGAAGACTCAGTTATTAAAGTGATGAGACAAAAGGAGAATATAGTAAGGGATTTAGCAGACAAGAAGAAATGTATAATTATATTAGGAATGGAAGAGAAACACAACACAGATAGAACCACAAGAATCAAAGAGGAAAATGAAAAAGTAAGCCAATTACTAGAATCAGTTCAGGAAGATGAACCAGGAATTATGAAACAAATCGAAGAGAAATTTAGAGTCGGAAAGTATAGCACAGACAAGACCAGACCAATTAAGATTAAATTCAAGTCACAAACAACGGCAGAGAATATCTTATCCAAAACAGGGAAACTAGCAACAAGTGAACAATACAAAAATATATGGATAAAAAGAGAAATGAATAAAGAGGAAAGAGAGGAAGAAAAGCAGAAAAGACTGGAAGCTAAGACAAAAAACGAGAACAGAACGGAGTCAGAGAAAGAGAGATTCTATTGGAGAGTAGTGAACATGAAACTAAGGAAGTTCGACATACAAAAGAAAAACATAAGGGAAACAGAGAACACAATGGAAGTGGCAGAAAACTAAGAGTGTCTTACACAAATATAGATGGATTAATAACAGGATTGAATGAGCTGAATGATTATTTGAAAGAAAAAGAACCGGACATAATGGGAATTGTAGAAACAAAATTAAAAGGCCCACTACCACCCAACAGTGTAGGACATGATGCATACAATTATTGGATTAGAAACAGAGAGAAAAAGCAAGGGGGTGGAGTTATGTTCCTGACTAAGAAGGATATAAACGTGAAAGGTGTCATATATGGAAAGAATACAGTAGAGATGATTATGATAGAAGTGGAAGACAGAGATAAGAAGAGCAGAAAATTTGTGATCAATTATGTGCCTCCGAAAACAGCCTCATGGGAGGAGAGTGAATATAAAAGTATGTTAGAGGACACAAAGATAGCATTAACTAAAATAATGGAAGACGGAGGAAGAATAGTTATGATGGGCGACTTTAATTGCAAAGAAATCTGCTGGGAAGAAATGACAGTAAAGAGTGGTGATGACTCATGGGGAAATGCTCTACTTGAGGTGATTACTGACCATTCAATGACACAATGGATACAAGAGAACACTAGGTATAGAAATGAAGAAGAACCATCGAGGCTAGACTTAATAATTACATCTGAACCTAGAATAGTGGACAAGATTGAATATAAAACACCAATAGGTAAAAGTGACCACATATTGATTGAACTGGAACTTAATGAAGAAAAATATATGAAAAGAAATGAACAATATAGAAGAGGAAGAATGATGTATGAAAAAACAAACTTTGATAAAATAAGAGAATTCTTCCAACAAGAAAACTGGGAAGAAATATACAAAGAAGAAACATCAGTGGAAGAGAAATGGAATATTTTGACGAAAATTTACAAAAAAGGAGTGGAAAAGTATGTCCCAAGACAAAAACAAGAAAAAGAATATGTAAAATGCTGGTACAACAAAAGTTGTAGGGAGTTAAAAGACAAAAGAGACAAAGCCTGGACCAGATGGAAAAAAGACAGAAGACCTGAAAAATGGAAAATATATACTGGTTATAGAAATGAATATGTACAAAAGTGCAGAGAGGAAAAAAGAAAATATGAAAAAGATGTTATAGAAAAGTGTAAAGATCAACCAAAACTATTCTACAGATTTGTAAACAATAAACTGAAAAACAAACAAGACTTGGAGAAATTAAGACAAGGAGGAGTTGAATACACTGAGGAAATGGAAATGGCAGAAATTATGAACAAACATTTTAAATCAGTGTTTACAAGGGAAAATATACAACCTGAAGAGATTGAGTGGAAAGAAAAAGTCCCCCCTATGGAAGAAATAGAAGTAACAAAGAATGAAATATTGACACACTTGGGTAATTTTGATGTCAGAAAATCGCATGGACCAGATGAAATAGCAAACTGGATTCTGAAAGAATGCAGGAATGAACTGGCAGACAAAATACCATAATAAGCAGTTCCTTAAAAGAAGGAAAAGTTCCAGAAGATTGGAAAAAAGCAAATATAGTACCTATATATAAAGGAGGAAATAAAGAAGAACCTACCAACTATAGACCAGTCTCTCTAACAAGTACAATAGCAAAAATTTGTGAAAGAATTATCAAAAGTAGATGGGTAAAATACTTGGAAAAAAAACAACGTACTAAATCCAAGGCAATTTGGATTCAGACAAGGACGATCATGCGTCACCAATTTAATATGTTTCTATTCAAGGCTAATAGATATAATACAAGAAAGAGATGGATGGGCTGATTGTGCATTTCTAGACCTAAAAAAAACTTTTGACAAAGTACCACATAAGAAGTTGCTTAAGAAATTAGAATATGAAGGAGGAATACAAGGTAAATTGCTAAATTGGATGGAAGACTTTTTGCAAGAAAGAAAAATGAGAGTAGTGATAAGAGATCAGCACTCAAAATGGAATGAAGTAATAAGCGGTGTCCCGCAGGGAACAGTTCTGGCCCCAATAATGTTTGCTATATATATTAATGATATGGATGAAGGAATTGAAAGCTATATGAGCTTCTTTGCAGATGATGCAAAACTACTGAAAAGAGTGAAAACTGAAGAAGATTGTGAATCACTACAGAGAGATCTAAATAAAGTACAAGAATGGAGTAGGAAGTGGGAGATGGAATTCAATACAAAAAAGTGTAGTATAATGGAATTTGGAAAAAGCAAAAACAGAATAACAGGATCATATAATTTGGGAGAAGAAGGAATAAAAAAAGTAGAAAATGAGAAGGACCTGGGAGTCATTGTTATGAATAATATGTCACCTGAGAAACATATAAATAAGATTTTTGGAGAAACTTATAATTTAATAAGAACAATCAAAGTGGCATTTACATACCTGGATGAAGAAATGGTGAGGAAAATCCTAATCACCCTGATAAGACCAAGATTGGAATATGCAGCAACGATATGGTCACCAAGTACAAAAAAATGTATAAAAAAACTTGAAAGAATACAAAGAACAACCACAAAACTGGCACCAACACTCTCAAAACTATCATATGAAGAGAGACTACAAAAACTTAAACTACAGACACTAGAGCAAAGAAGAGAGAGAGGAGATTTGATAGCTATTTACAGAATCATGAAAGGCATAGAAATTACTGATAGAGAGAATCTGATAAAATGGGATGACAGAAATACAAGAGGACACGGAAAGAAAATAAAAAAAGACAGCTATAGAAGAGATTTGAAAAAGAACAGCTTTTCTCACAGAGTAATAGACAGTTGGAACAAGTTAGATGAGAAAGTGGTGTGTGCAAAATCAATACATGAATTTAAAAATAGTTTAGATAAAATGAGATATGAAGACGGGACCCCACGAGCATAGCTCCCCTTCCCGTAAAATACAACTAGGTAAATACAACTAGGTAAATACACCCACAGTAGCAAAGATCTCACAAGCAAACCACACTAGAGGTAGACAAATGGCACTCACACGATCACGACAGTGATCACACTCAAGAACACCTTTCTTTTGCACTATCTGCAACAAACCGGGGCATAGCACAAGCAGGTGTTATTACAGACAACCGACTAACTACTGCCAATACCACGGCCCAGTTTTCCATGACACAAACCAATGTCGCGTTCTAAACTAAATACTCAAAACTACTAACAGCCTTTAGTAACAACACGGGCCACTACCACTTCAAAAGGTTGGCCATGGGACTCGTCTCTGCTCCCTCAGTCTTCACCAGACTTATGTATAAAGTCCTAGAAGGACTCATAGAGAAGACAGTTTTTATTTACTTGGACGACATCATCATTGCCTCAAGGTCACTCACAGAACACCTTTCCACCTCAGTCTTCACCAGACTTATGTATAAAGTCCAAGAAGGACTCATAGAAAAGACAGTTTTTATCTACTTGGACATCATCATTGCCTCAAGGTCACTCACAGAACACCTTTCCACACTTCAAACTGTCCTCTCAAGGTTAGCCGCGGCAGGTCTCAAACTCAAACTCAAAAAGAATTCCTTCTTCAAAAAGGAAATACGCTTCCTAGGACGCGTCATAAACTCTCAAGGTGTCATCATCTCTCAGGACAAAGTCAAAGCTGTACTAGATTTTCCACCCCCTACCTCTACCGAACACGTAAAGTCATTTCTAGGGTTATCAGGCTTCTACAGTCGCTTCATCGAAGGCTATACTCACATGGCAGCCCCATTAACAGCCCTTCTCAAAAAAGATACTCACTTTAACTGGACGCCTGAACACAACACAGCTTTCCACAACCTAAAACAAGCACTCACAACAGCCCCTGTACTGACATTCCCAAACTCCTCAAAACCTTTCACACTATGTACAGATGCTTCATACTCAAAACGCAGTACTGATGCAACAACACGACTCCAAATTTAGACCGATAGCATACGCTAGCCGCGCATTAAACAAGCACGAACAAAACTACTCTGTCACTGAGATCGAAGCTCTTGCCGTCATATATACCCTCAAGCACTTCAAAGACATCATACTTGAATATGAAATACATGTACACAGATCATCAACCCATTCTCCACCTTTTCAAAGGCAAGAACCTCACTGGAAAACTAGCCAGATGGTTCCTCTCCATTCAGGAATTCATGCCTACATTCCACTACGTCCAGGGCCATGCAAACACTGTAGCCGACGCCCTTAATAGACACGTAGCAACCATACGTCAAGAAACAGAACCACTTGACATTATGCGAGAACGCATCATTGCCGCTCAAGCAACAGACCCCCTATGGAGAAGAATCATTCACTATCTCAACTCAGGTGACACTATACATACAGACGACTTTCCTCCCAATATAGACAATTACTCGATTATAGACCAGGTTCTCTACCACACCACACTACTCACAAACAAAAACGAACCTAACAGCACGGTTACACAATTAGTCGTTCCTACGGAACTTGTTCCGGAAGTATTTCACATTCTTCACAATTCTCCACTAGCAGGACATTGCGGAAAAGAAAAATGCTTATCACAACCCTGGTTGACATACTTTTGGCCCACCATGCGAACAGACATACACACATACATAGATGCATATCACTCATGTATACGAAGAGAACCTGCAAAACATTCCATCTATATCACGTTATTTCATCATTAATGTAGTTTTCAACAATAAGAACACTATAAGACAATTGGTCATAAATAATTCTGTCAATAGTGATAAAGGGTGTGTGTACAAAATACCTTGTAAATCATGTTATCAGTTTTATGTTGGTCAGACTGCTAAAACACTCAAAACACGAATCAATCAACACAAGAAATACGTTAGAGAGGGTAACCAATCTAGCGGCATATTCAACCACATGAACCATTTTGACCACCCAGTTGACTGTGATAACGTTTAAGTCATCACATACAACAATAACATCACAGAAATTTAATTGAATGCAGTTTGATCAAATCTAGTAAGGAAATAAATGTTAATCTCCATCAAGGTTTGTACAAATTAGTTATATTTGCCATGAAATTTGAAATTCATTTAAATTGTAATATACCAGTTATGAGTAATTGTCCCATACTTGTTGGTTACCAAGACGGTATCAAATGTCACGTGTACTTCTTCCACTACCTCTCCGAATTCCCTCTTCACCATGTCTCACTCATTGATATATTGTGTACCTTGTTTCTTCATTTTATAATTCCTTCTTTGCATCAGCACTGAAGATGTAATAAAACGAAAGCGTTCTGCTTCGTTAGTTTACTTTTTCTAGGTGTTACTTACGTATGTATATATATATATATATATGTATATATATATATGATCACTGTTAACCCACTATCGGAGAAATAATAACGGAAAGTACAGAGAAACTGTATATTTCGACTACTCTCTGTAGTCCTCTTCAGCAGAATGCTTATATAAGGTTAAGGTACAAGTATATATGAAGAAATGAGGGGTACATAGAAGTACATTTCTTCATATATACTTGTACCTTAACCTTATGTAAGCATTCTGCTGAAGAGGACTACAGAGAGTAGTCGAAATATACAATTTCTCTGTACTTTCCGTTATTATTTCTCCGATAGTGGGTTAACAGTGATCTTTTTACAAATGTGTTATAACATACTAGTTTCCAATATATATATATATACATATATATATATATATATATATATATATATATATATATATATATATACTGTATATATACATACATATATATGTCTGTATATATATACATATGTATATATATATATATATAAAATATATATATGTACATATATATATATATACATATATATATATATATATATATATATATATATATATATATGTATATAAATGTTAATAGGGACACCAATTAAATGAGGTTAAGATTAAGGTGATCCATATACCTTTTAACTCTAATTATTAAACTACGTTTTTACTCAGTTTTAATGTGGTTCTTGTTCCACAGATTTGTGGTGCACCTTATATAGTATGGTGCACCTAATATGGTACATAACGGAACTTGTGACTGTTCGAGTCACCATCTAATGACACACATTTCCTAGTTGCCTGTTGTCCTTGGATACAACAGTCATCTAGAATTTTAATATAAAAAGAGGTCTGAAATAGTAACTTTTTCTTCAGGTTTCTCGTACAAATGCATATTCAAGGATTGCAGATCCAGTAGATCCAGATCAAATTCCACTATGAAGCGCTGAAAGGTGAAAACCTAATATTGTTGCAAACATGACATCATATTATGGGGAACTCCTACGAAAAGAAGCAATAATTTTGTCAATATGATCTGGAAATGGGTGCGATCATGCTCTTCTTCATTTAAAGAGAAAGAGGACATCTTCTAATTATATATGAATTATCTGTTCTAATGCTCTGTTGTGATTTCTAGCCACTGAATAATTAGTTGTGTTCGTGTTGTGTTTCTTGGAGGAACCGACGACAGGCATCGGCACGCACTGGTCACGCTAGAACAAGTCTACTGAACACTTGAGTACACAAAATTGTTGTGATTTCGTCTTGATTTACTGTCGCAAAGTTGATAATCTAAGAGAATATCTATTATGAGACAATGTACTAAGGACAATATCTAAGTAATATATATATATATATATATATATATATTATATATATGTATATATATATATATATATGTATATATGTATATAATATATATATATATATATATATATACAGTATATACATATATATATATATATATGTATATATGTATGTAATACACACACACACACACACACACACACACACACACATATATATATATATATATATATATATATATATATACATATATATATATGTATATATATGTGTATATATATATATATATATATATATATATATATATATATATGCGGAAAAACAACCAAGGAAAAAGAAAAACTGGTGGTTTTTCCGCATATTTAGAATCACGAGTTTATGTGATTGCTTGCATATATATATATACATACATACATACATATACCAAGGCTTTTTTCCCCCTTACCAGGGGGGTAGCCAAAATGGACAAGGCACAAAAACATTCCCACCCATTTCATCCCCGAAAACACTCCACACCCCTCCACCCTCCCTCCCATCTTAGCACCTCCTAGATGATATATATATATATATATATATATATATATATATATATATATATATATATATATATATATATACTTTGATGAAATTTGTAAGTTACATAAAACATGTGGGTAACGTGAAGTTCTTGATGTTTAGGAAGTAATATTTGTTTCTTTGCTGTACAAGAAGCTGCATACGATTAATATAAATATTTTTATAGTCATATTTTTGTTATGATATGTAGTCCTCGTAGTATAGTGCATGATTATACTGGAAAAAAGAAAATTAAGGTTTATTATTTTATCCTGTTTTCAGCGGTTGGAATGTTCTAATCAATTCAAATAATTTAGTTACTACCTTATCATACACATGAGATACCTATGAAATTCATTAACTAATTTGCTCAAATAATTATGTCCGGCAAAATGGGAGAAGTAGCTGGAATCAAAGTAATATATGGGACAAAGAAAAAATGCACAGCATGGTGGAACCCATAGATCAAAGAGGCAGTGAACAAGAAAATGAAAGCGTTTAGAAAGTGGATGACGAGTAGACAACCAGATGACAGAGAATCATATGTGGAAGAAGGAGAAGCATATGAGAAAATTAAAAGAAAAGAGAAACAAGACGTGTGGATTACTAATGGAAGAGATTGGAGAACAGCAAAGGTAAGAAATTGTTGTATATTATGGCGAAATATTACAAGAAAGGAAACGAGGATGTAACATACTCGGTGAATGTTAAGGACAGAAACATTATATAAGAACCGGGGAAAATTGCATATAGGTGGCCAGAATATATTGAAGAGCTGAGCTTTTGAATATAGGAGAGGTTGAGTAAGAAGATCGGGCAGAATGGTAACAGGAGAAAATTGATATAGAAAATATAAGCACTGAGGAAATTATAAGCGCATTGAAGAATATGAAAAATGGAAAGGTGATGACGAAACGCCAATATTCTGTAAGTCAGGAGGACCAGAGTTAGTAGAATGGTCAAGATTTTTTTTTTTTTTTTTTTTTTCAAGCATAGAGACGAGAAAAAGTGCTAGAAGATTGGAAAACATTTATAGTGTGCCCATCTTTAAAATGGGAGACAAACGAAACTGGAAATTATTGAGTGTCACATACGGGTAAATTATATGAAAGAATTCTGAAAAGAGCATATGGAACATCACGGAGAAGATGGGAAACTGCCAGCACGGATTTAGACCAGAAAGAGGAACGATAGACTTAATGTTTACTTTAAAAATTATTTTGGAAAAAAGATGGGAATGGGATAAAAGCATGCATATCGTATTCATAGATTTTGAAAAAAAAAAAGTATTTCACAGAATAAATAGAACAAAACTTTTAGGAAGTGGTAGGAGACCAACATTATAGTATACCACAGAAATTGATCAGTCATGACATTTTTATATTAGAACAATAAGAGCAAAATTAAAAACAGGGAAATTGAAAGTAGAAGTTTTAATGTGAAGACAGGAGTAGGCCTAAGGCAAGGTACGAGTAGTGTTTTGTCATCATTACTGTTTATCCTATTCATGGACAAGTGTATGAGGTTAAGGAAATAACAATGGTGTACGCAGATGATGTGGCTATAATAACAGAAAAACCAAATTGATTTACAAGCGGCCATAAATAGATGGTAGGAAGCAACGAGAAAGATCTACAAATAAACACCAATAAAACAGAGGTTATGAATGTTAACAAAAATAGAAAATGCAATATACACATAGATGAACAAGAGCTGAGGCTAGTCAAATAAACTCAGTTATTCGAGAATTTTATTTGCACAGGATAATCACCAGGAAAGTGAAATCAAGAAAAAATTAAGAAATTTAACGTGAATGTCAACATCTTGTACCCACTCTTAAAAGACAGGAATGTACCGATTAAGCATAAAACGGGTATATACACTACTATATTAAGATCAGTCCTAATGTACAGTTCAGAGAAATGGAATATGATTAAAAATATAGAATCTAAAATAAAAGCCGCAGAAATGAAAATATTGAGAATTATTTTGGGAGTCACCAGAAGAGATAAGATCAGAAACGAGGGAATAAGAAAACGTCTGGAAGGAGAACCGATTGTAAAAATCACAGGAAGAAACAACTTGAGATGGTATGGGGATGTAAAAAGAAATGAAGAGAATAGATATTCTAAGATATATATGAAGTAGCAAACAAGAGAAAAGAGGCCGGACTGAAGACCTAGAAAGAGATGGTTAGATTAGGTAAAATTGAACTTAACGAGAAGAAATTTAACACTAAAAGAAAGAATTAAGAGAGGTTATACGAAGATCATGACGGATGGAGGAGTTTGATCAAAATGCCGGCGACTGACAGATGATAACATCTACCTGGCGTTCGGTGAGAAAGGAGAGAAAAGGCATGTTACATGCTAGAAAAAAGAAGAAAAAAAAATATATATATATATATATATATAATGTATATATATATATACATACATATACATTCATATATGTATATATATATATATATATATATACATGTATATATATATGTATATATATATATATATATATACATATATATATATATATATATATATATATATATATATATATATATATATATATATATATAACTACTGCTTCCAAACACTATTTATAAATAATAGTGGTGATGACTAGTCTGGATTTGATAACAATCAATAGCATCTTGCATACCAATGAAATTGTCCCTTCCCATACTACGAGGTGTAAGTTTAGAAACATGTGACCTACCTGAACCTTGTTTTGAGCCATCTTCTTCCCGTAGTTCTCAGGGGGCAAGGAGGCAAATTGGGAAGAAGTCAACAGGTGGTAAGATGAAACACTTTCTTCCTTCGCTTCATTTAATGGTAACACATTGGGAGCTTCCAAAGCCATTCCATTGTCTAGTTGAAATAAGAATATATAAATTTATATTAAAAGAGGTACATAATTATTAGGAAAAATATAAAGTGAATACAAGGGAAATACAATATTTACAAAAATAAAAAGCTAAGCACAATAAATATTGTACTTCAGTTGCATATATGGAGTATTCTATCAAAAATCCCTCCCGGAAAAAGCCATCAATGCTAACTTTGAGTGCCTGTTTTAGGCAAATGATACAATATTTTCTTTATAATATAACCACATTCTACACCTATGATTTTATGTATGTAATATATATATATACATATATATATATATATATATTTATATATATATATATATACGTATATATACATAAACATATATATATATATATATACATATATATATATATATATGTGTGTGTGTGTGTGTGTGTGTGTGTGTGTGTGTGTGTGTGTGTGTGTGTGATTCACGATGGTCTTTGGTGGTGATGGCGGCTTCACTGCATTGTTAAACAAGCTAATAATGGAAATCATGTTGCTTTGGATATCTATGATAGGGCTATATTCCCTTATAAACACAGCTTCTAAAAGCTTAAGCTTATGTGCATCCCTATTGCTTGCTATGATCCTGGTGTTCTCACACCCTATGTCAATACGCCCCAACCCCCCCCCATCCACCTCTTCCAACCCACTCCATCCATCCTCCCCCCAACCGACCTCGCAACCCCCAAACCCCCAACCCCCTCCTTCCCGACATGATGGGTCATCAACCCCTCCCACTATCCCTTCCCTCACTACCCCTTCCACCACCCAAGCCGGCTAGGTTCGCATATATAAGTCACCACCCGACGATTTCCTTCATCCCAGCACCACCACAAACATGATTCCATCACAACGGGATCACACACACAACGATACGCTCTCATTAAGCAAGATGAGAGCATCCCCCTGTGTCATCATCCTCGCTCGAGTGTATTGATCAATTCGCTGTTATCCGATGTGGAAATAGTGACCGGTGTAAATAGTGAATAAGATATAGTGTACCGTGATACGCTCTCACCGGGCAAGATGAGAGCGACCCCCCGGGGTCATACCACCCCGAGCGCGGTAGAGTCGAGAAGCATCTTCTCCATCTCCAGGCACGAAGATAGCAACCACCCGGAAGTAAACCCCGACCTCCAGAAATCCAAGGGCCCCCGAACCAAACCCTCCCTGGGAAATGGCGCCCCGCCCAGCGACACCAGTGCCCCAGCCCAAGGGTCGGCAGCTGGCCCCGGCCCCACCGAAGGTAATCACCTATCCCATCGATGACCAGTTGTACGGGCACCCTACCCCTGAACCTGAACCTGCAACTCTCTCACGGACAACCCAGGGGGTCAAAGCAGAAGGGGACAAGCTGCAGCGTCCTTCGTAGGCATCAGTAGCTACTGCATCTGCAGACGGAGAGTGGCAGGTAGTTACGCCCCGCCGTAAGCGCCCCAACAACCTCAAACCCGACGTGGGTCCTGTGAAGTTCCCAGTCCTCCACAAGCTAGAAACAAACCCTGCCCGTTTTCTCAAGCTAGGATCCTGGCGTCAGGCCCAACTCGTCAAGAACACGGTGGGACCTGTTGATGGCATTCGCCAGACACCGTCAGGTGAATGGCTCATAAGCTGTCTCACCGAAACCCAACAAGGTCGCTACTTGCGTACCACGGCCTTGCAGGCCGACCATGGCGACCCCATCAAGATCCTCACTAGGATACCCAAAACCATAGTCGTAGGAGTTGTCAAAGGTGTCCCCCTTGAAGAGGACGTCGAGAAACTCCTAAAGGCTGATCTGGAAGCCCAGGACCTAGCAGTTGATGATATCCTAAGACTCACTGCGAGGGACAGCACGCCCACTGGTTCAATGAGGGTGGTCTTCCTCATGGATATCCTCCCTCCCACTGTGAAGCTGGGCTACACCCTCCACCAAGTGGTCCCCTACGTTGCCCCAGTGAGGATGTGCACCAGATGTCAGCTGCTGGGGCACTCCAAAAAGGAATGCCGCCGCAAGGCCCCCCGGTGCGCCAAGTGTGGCAAAGGACACGCCACACAGGACTGCAGAGATCCGCAACTCCTCTGTGTCAACTGTTGCGGGAACCACTCTGCGGCCTACTCCAAGTGCCCAGAAGTGGCAATAAGGAGGATAGCGCATGAGCTAAAAAAAAAAAAAACAGCGCTACATCCCCTTCTCGGAGGCTCTGGCTGTTGCCAGGGAACGCTGGGACTCCCACCTGAAAGAAGAGCGGGCGAAGGACCGTGACTTCACTACAACGTCCGGACCCACCCGGGCAATGAATAGGCGCTCGCCCTCCAACCCCCCAACCCCCACACCCCTGCAGAAGCCACCCCAAGTAGGACGGACCATCCCTCCACCGGCTGCGCGGGCGAACCCGTCCCCCCTGCCCCGACGGCAATAGCACCCCCCACCCCAACCACCACTGACACTGGGACCGAGGAAAGAAAGAAACTCAGACCCAGGAAGAGGAAACCCAAGGCTTCCAAGGCTAAAAACCAGGAGGCAGAACCACCCACAACGCCTCCCCACCCCAGGGAAGAGGATGAGGGCATCCCCTTAGATGACGGGGACAGCATCACCATGCATACAGAAGACAGCGAGATCTCACACGAGCATACCTCGTCACCTTCCCCACTCCCATCCAACAACACACCCGCAGCCAGCACCATTAATTACCTCCTGGCCACCGTTGAGTCCTTACAACGGGACCTGGCACGGTCCAACCCACAAGCAGCCAAGCTACTAGATGGGATCTTCGTGATCCTAAACTCCATCTTAGAGATCACCAACAATTAAAATCATGCAGTGGAACTGTAGGGGGATTAACACCGCCCGGGACCTCCTAGTGCAGCACCTTACGGTAAGCTCCTATCAAGTACTTGCACTACAATCCCTCCACACCTCTCCCCACCAGTTGCCAACCCTGCCAGGGTATCACTACCCTCCCTTCTTCGCAACCGACGACTCCGGCAAGGTTCGAACCGCCACGTACGTCTCCATAGGACTGGCCGCCCGTCCTGGGTCACTTCCGGTCTCCCCCTGGAAGAAGGCTACTGGGTGATATCCTCCGTTTCTTCACAGGATGGCCGGTCGGTACACATCCTCAATTTTTACAATCCAACCACGTCGCGTAAATTCGAGTGGCTGGGAACCCTCCCGGACAATTGGATCGTGGTAGGTGACTTCAACAGAAGGGACGCCCTTTGGGAGGACGGATATTCCCGTTCCTCACCAGAATTATGCTCCCAACTAGACGCGGCTGACATCGTCCTTCTTAACGATGGGAGGCACACCAGGGTACCTGACTGCCCAGGAAATGGCACCTCAGCCTTAGATCTCTTTTTCGCATCCCCAAACATTGCGGGGATTACTGAATGGGCGGTCCAGGACGACCCTTTGTCCTCCGACCACCTCCCCTCACCATCACCTTACACCTCACCCCCACTACCCACCCCATGTCATCTCAGGCGACTTTCAACCTGGGAAAAGCAGACTGGACGACTTTTCAAGCCCACCTAGCCGACGCCCACCTCAAACTCGAGCTCACCCGCCCGGTAGAGGAATTAAACACCCTCTTCACGGACAATGTGCTAGAGGCGGCCCGACTAGCCATCCCAGTGACCGGCGGTAAACACGGGAGACGCGGCCATCCCTGGTGGACGGAGAACTGCAAGGAGGCCGTCGAAAAGAAGAAACTGGCCTACCAGCGGTACAGAAGGGAAGGCTCGGAGTCCGCCTACATCGCAATGAATCAGACCAAAGCTCTGTGCAAGAAGACCATTGCTCAAGCAAAACTAGATTAATGGAAAAACGTCAAGAAGGACAAGCTGGACCTCACCGAAGCGTGGATGAGGTTCAAGGAAATTAAGAGTCATTACAGTCCCCCCGATGATGACCTCAAGGCCCCCGATGGAAGGGTGTTACGCACAGCCGAGGATAAGGCGGAGGGGCTCCTCCACCACTTTGCCAACGCGAGCTCCTCAGCTAGCCTCCCCGCTGAGAAGCGCAACTTCCGGGCAGCCCAGGATGACCTTGTGGACCTCCCCCCCCCCCCGAAGGGGGAGCACACGGACCTCTCACTCTTCGAGCTGAAGTGGGCCCTCAGGGCCATAAAGGCCACCAAGAAATCCCCAGGTGCAGACCAAATCACGTACCCACTTCTGCGACACTTCCCTCCCTCCCTCCAGCAATCCTTGTTGGCGATCTACAACAAATGCTGGGGAGGTGTGGTACCACTGGCATGGAAACATGCAATCGTGGTCCCCATCCCCAAGGCAGGCAAACAGAGGAACCTGGTGGAAAACCACCGGCCCGTGGCCCTCACCTCCCACGTCGGAAAGGTCTACAAGCGTATCATTTTGAACCGTCTATGCCACCATGTGGACTCGAACAAGTGCCTCCCGAAGCTTCAAGCGGGGTTCAGGAGAGGTAGAAGCGTAACGGATCACGTTGTGAACCTCTCCGAACACATCCGGCGAGCCCGAAGGCAGAGAAGAATTCTTCACACTTGTTTCCTAGACATCTCCAAGGCTTTCGATACCGTTTGGCACACAAAGCTCCTATGGAAGCTGAAGTCCATAAGGGTCTCCCCGGCAATCTTCAACTTCGTGAAGTCGTTTCTCACCGACAGAACAATAGCGGTCCGGTGGAAAGGGATCATCAGCTCACAAGCCAAAATCGACATGGGGGTCCCCCAAAGCTCCGTCGTCGTCCCCCTACTCTTCACCCTGCTACTAGCGGGGGTGGGAGAGGGGGTGCGACATGATACCGTAGTCACTGCCTACGCGGACGACATAGCCCTCTGGAGGAAGTCTAGGTACCGACAGCCAAAGAAGAAATCGGCGAACCATCGGGTGGAGGTAAGGGTATTTCAAGAGCAAGTGGACGTGGTCGTGAACCACCTCATGGATCTTGGATTCACCTTCTCTGGGACCAAGACGGTATACATGCCGGTGCACAGCAAGAATTACAACGCAGGTCAGTATCCGGACTGGAATCAAATCACGGTCTGAGGTACTGCTGTGAAACCCGCTGCCTCCGTCCGCTACCTGGGGGTCACCTTCCAACGGGACGGCCTTTGGAACGAGCACCTGAGCCAAGTCTGCCTCAGTGCCAGACGGGCGCTCAATCTTGCCAGAGTCATCCGTCGGTAGAAATGGGGCCAACGCAGGGAAACTCTGATTCCCATCATTCAGAGCCTTGTGCGTTCCCGCCTTCTCTTCGGCGCCCTCGCCCTCCACGACCTCCCTCTGACGGCCGTGCAAAGAATGGCTCGGGTAGAGTGCCAAGCGCTCCGCCTAGGGCCTCCTTGGCAACGAGATGGCAGACAAAACTGCCAAAACAGGTGCCACATTGCCTAACAGCAAAGTCATTCCAATCCAACCCTCTGCACATGACTTCTTACGCAAAATTGACCGCGCTGCCTGGGACCTCTGGAAATCGGAGTACCACTCTACCGCTGTCGAACGAGGATGGCCCCTCAGGACCTGCCTTGAACCGACCACTCCTACCTTCTCCTCTCTACCCCCGTACATAGCGGCAACAGTCAGCAGGATACGGGTGAATCACTGGCGGACCAAATATACTACTTCCCGCTGCACCTGTGGCGCGGAAGTATTCTTCACGCACTGCCTCTTCTTGTGCCCCGCAATGGAAGCTCACTTCCGGCCCCTAAGGACAACCTTCAATAACCCTGCCACAGCCCTCGAACGCCTCGTTGCGGACGACTACCCCAAAGCCGACCTCCTCGTCCTCGCAGCCAACCTCGTCTGCTCCTCCCCGGTCGGGAGACTGCTGTAAACACCCCACCCCCACACACATGCACCCGCATGCCCACAAGTGAAAATCAAACTTTTACCCAATTACACAACTTTCCAAATCACACCAACACTTCCCTAACATCTCCAAACACACTACTTGAAGCCACTCAGAAACTACAAGCCAGTCTCTAAATCGGCTAGCTCCGCTGGGACTAAATTCACAAACCAAACCAAACCAAGCTTTTCCTTCGTCACTTCTTTGGACCTTTAATTTTGTAAGTATTGGTTCCCAACGGCCCATGTATCGAGATAGGATTTGATTTATTGTTGTCTAATTTTGATTTATTGATGTCTATTTCCATGATTGTGAATATTTTTAAGGTTAATACCCTTGTTCTTTGTTTCTGTAAGTCGGTAATATTTATGTTACAGATTTTCCTGAAGATGTCTCCTTGCAGACGAAACGTTGAATAAATGAATAAATTTGGCAATCTGGTTTATGCCCACCCTCCAAATGGCAGAGTACTTGTTAGGAAGCTTGAGAATACCCATAAGAAGATTAACAACCTCCTTAATGCCGTCGACTTTAATAACGCATGCATACAAGAGAATCTGCTCCCTCGATATTAAAATATATATATATATATATATATATATATATATATATATATATATATATATATATATATATATATTGAACATTTTTAGAAGCTCCGCCATGGGATACGAACCCTGACCCGTGCGTCGAAAATCACGAGGTCAAGACGCTAGCAACCATGCTACGGTGATGGTTCAAAAGGACTGTACTAGTCCCCGACCACGCTTCACGTAACAATGGAAGATCTAGTCACAGACCTCGTGATTTTCGACGCACGGGTCAGGGTTCGTATCCCATGGCGGAGCTTCTAAAAATGTTCAATCTGTCTTAAACATACCCAACATATATATATATATATATATATATATATATATATATATATATATATATATATATATATTGTTACGGGCGCTGGTATGTGAAGAGACGTTACGTATAACGTCTAAGTGCTTAAGAACCAGCGCACTTCTAGAAGCCACTGTAGGACTGAACTATCTGGTCAGGGCCTAGATAATTCGTAAGACTAGAAGTAAAGGTAACAAAGAAGATTCCAGGAAAGGAATATTAAACTAGCGATAAAACTAGTAAACGAAATTATTAATGGAAAATATTTACAGGCAATCAACACAAAAGAGAATGGGCAGTAGGGTCAATGGGACCGTTACATGATTATGAGAATATGGAAATTATCGTTCAAATAAGAAACAAGATAAGTATACAATATGGTACTATCTAAGTACAAAGAGATCAGGAACATGCATCAAAATAAGTAATAAGTACAAATATAAGTAAAGTAATGCAATGTATATCAGACACGTAATGTAGGCAAAAAGGGTGATCACTTCACACCAATCGTCTCATGAATCTAAACCTTCTAGTTTTTATCAAGAGATCAATATGTGGGAAATGACAAGGATTCAGCGAATTCAACCGCTTATATACCATTGGACCGGAAACGGAATACTTCCGGGTGAGTGTGCGGGAGAGTGAAAGGAGGGGAGGAGGGTAAGTTAACACGTCAACATGGGTAGTTTTAAGACCCTCGACTCGCTTGAACAATCTATTTATTTAGTAACTGTCAAATCTGTGCGCTCCGAACTATTCAGGATTTCGCTTGTCTGTTTGTTCTACAAGAGTGCGCACCTCTCTGCACGTAGGCAAGATTACATATAGTGGACGGGCGTTACTGCTTAACATTGTTACAATACATACATAGACAAGAAATATGAACATAGTTATGTAATACAAAGGAACACAATTCTATAACATAATTACACATATGACGTAATATCTAATATTACGTTACAATATATATATGCATGTATGTATCACAACTAACACCACAGTAAGACGAAAAAAAGAGTTGAGTAAGCGAGTTACCTATCGAAATGTATAGTTTCGCTTACTCAACTCTTTCTTTCATCCGACTGTGGTGTTAGTTGTGATTTACAAATGATTTACTACATTTCTCACCAGTGATATATATATATACAGTATATATATATATATATATATATATATATATATATATACGAGCCGCGGGCTTCGCCCTCCCCGGCTTCGCCGGCGGCTTGGCTGCGCAAAGAGCGGCCTACGGCCGCAGCTTTCCGTGCTCTAATCCCTCGTTTTCCCCTTTGGCCTCGGCCTCGGTGCGGAACCCCAACACGGGATCCCCAGCACGAAGAAGAATGCGAAGAAGAACGCGAGGAATAAGAACGCGAAGAAGAAAGCGAAGAAGAACACGAAGTAGAATGCGAAGAAGAACGCGAAGAAGAACGCGAGGAAGAAGAACGCGAGGAAGAAGAACGCGAAGAAGAACGCGAGGAAGAAGAACGCGCAGAAGAACGCGAAGAAGAACACGAAGAATAAGAACGCGAAGAAGAACGCGAAGAAAAACGCGAAGAAGAATGCGAAGAAGAACGCGAAGAAAAACGTGAAGAAAAACGCGAAGAAGAAGAAGAAGAAGAAGAAGAAGAGGAACGCGAAGAAGAAGAAGAAGAAGAAGAAGAAGAAGAAGAAGAAGAAGAAGAAGAAGAATAGCACCTGACCCCGACTTACCCAAGCGCTTTTTCAAGAATATTTTTAGGACAAAGTGTCACCGTAATACCCCCTGTCCCCGACTTCCACAGCGTTTTTTAGAAGAATATTTTTATTAAGACTTAGATATATACTGTATATATATATATATGTATATATATATATATATATATATATATATATATTTCTAAATAGAAATGTAGTAGCACATTTGTAAATAACACACAGGAACCCACAGTCGGAGAAAGAATAAACTTCGAATAAAGAATAATCCTATATTTCGGCTATCAACTGTAGCCCTCTTCAGGAAAGTACATAAGATAGAGAACAGAGGGGACTTATAAACTACAGTAAGAAGAGATGTGGACAGTTGACCTCACTCAGGCGCGGGGCAAACTGGGGTAGCGGAGGAGGGAGGGGGTGAGGAGAGGGGAGGATGTAACGTCCGCACCAGCTTATTTACTGCTGCGCGTGAGATTATGTCAGGTGTCCACTGCCCTTTAGAAATATTAATATTAGGGCATTCCTCAATTAATGCTGATTCGACTATTTTCCTCCTGAAACCACAGTGGGACTTGAACACTAATCTGGCCTTACCCCAGTCGAAAGAATGATTCTTATTTTTGACATGAAGAAATACAGCCGAATTTTCTTGCCCATACCTAATTGACCTTTTATGTTCTGCCAATCTAGTGTTCAAGTCTCTCCCGGTTTGACCCAAGTAAACCAAATCACAATCTTTGCAGGGCAAACAATAAACACCAGGTGACTCAACTTCCTTCGGTTTTTGTTGAACGTTCACAATTTGCTTACGCACGGTGTTAGGATAGTGATAGGCAATAGTGAGACGTTCACGAGGAAACAATTTAGTAGAAGAACTGATGGTATTATTGAATGGAATTTTTAAAATGTCCTTAAAGGAGCGGTGAAAACTTGAGGGGACGGAAGTTTTAAAATGGTTGGCCCTAGCCTTACTGAGGGCTTGGTCCAGAAACCAAGGTGGATAAGCCAACTTCTCAAGTTGACATTTGATCACCTCAATCTCATGGTCCAGAAATTGAGGACTGCAAATCCTGAAAGCCCTCAAGAAAAGGCCAGAGGCAACACTTTTCTTGACATTGTCAGGGTGATTGCTAAAAAAGTGGAGATAACTGCCTGAATGGGTGGGCTTACGGTATACTGTAAAGAATAAATTATCATCAGTTCTTCTTAACAAAATATCCAAGAAAGGGATTTGGTGTCCTTCTTCCCATTCAACTTTAAATTTAAGATTCGGGGTCAATTGGTTCAATTTATCATGGAACACTTCAAATGGGCCCCAACTGTCATCCCATGCCGAAAAGATATCGTCTACGTACCTGAGCCAAATAATTTCGGGCGGTTTGATGCTGGGCAAAAGGGTACACTCAAAATACTCCATGTACAAATTGGCCAAAACAGGAGACAAATTGGAGCCCATACCCATGGGCAAGAAAATTCGGCTGTATTTCTTCATGTCAAAAATAAGAATCATTCTTTCGACTAGGGTAAGGCCAGATTAGTGTTCAAGTCCCACTGTGGTTTCAGGAGGAAAATAGTCGAATCAGCATTAATTGAGGAATGCCCTAATATTAATATTTCTAAAGGGCAGTGGACACCTGACATAATCTCACGCGCAGCAGTAAATAAGCTGGTGCGGACGTTACATCCTCCCCTCTCCTCACCCCCTCCCTCCTCCGCCACCCCGGTTTGCCCCGCGCCTGAGTGAGGTCAACTGTCCACATCTCTTCTTACTGTAGTTTATAAGTCCCCTCTGTTCTCTATCTTATGTACTTTCCTGAAGAGGGCTACAGTTGATAGCCGAAATATAGGATTATTCTTTATTCGAAGTTTATTCTTTCTCCGACTGTGGGTTCCTGTGTGATATATATATATATATATATATATATATATATATATATATATATATATATATATATATATATATATATATATATATATATATATATATATATGTGTGTGTGTGTGTGTGTGTGTGTGTGTGTGTGTGTGTGTGTGTGTGTGTGTGTGTGTGTGTGTGTGTGTGTGTGTGTGTGTGTGTGTGTGTGTGTGTGTGTGTGTGTGTGTGTGTGTGTGTGTGTGTGTGTGTGTGTGTGTGTGTGTGTGTGTGTGTGTGTGTGTGTGTGTGTGTGTGTGTGTGTGTGTATTTTGCGGGAAGGGGAGCTATGCTCGTGGTGTTCCGCCTTTGTATCTCGCAGTGTCTAGTTTACTTTTAAACTCATGAATTGTTTTTGCGCATATTATTTCATTATCCAGTTTGTTCCAAGTGTCCACTACTCTATGTGGAAAACTGTTTTTCTTCAGTTCTCTTCTGTAGCTATGTTTTTTTATTTTCTTTCTATGTCCTCTTGTGTTTCTCTTGTCCCAGTTTAGTAAGTCCTCTCTATCGAGTATCTCTGTGCCTTTCATGATTCTGTAGATGGTCAGTAGGTCACCTCTCTCTCTTCTTTGCTCCAGCGTCGGTAACTCCAGTTTAGCCAATCTCTCCTCATATGATAGGTTTGCAAGTGCAGGTGCCATTTTTGTTGCTGCTCTCTGGATTCTTTCTATTTTCTTTATATTCTTTTTGGTACTGGGTGACCACAATGTCGCCGCATACTCTAGTCTAGGCCTTATCAATGTAACCAATATTTTTTTTTATCATGTCTTCGTCCAAGTATGCAAATGCCACTTTTATTGATCTTAGCAAGTTGTAAGCCTCCCCGACAATTTCGTTAATCTGTTTATCATAGGACAAGTCATTTGTGATAATTACCCCTAAATCTTTTTCGGATCCTGCCTTCTTTACCTCCTTGGTTCCAATTGTATATTTTCCTGATATTCTGTTTTTGCTTTTTCCAAACTCCATTATGCTACACTTCTTAGTATTAAAGTCCACTTCCCATTTCTGACTTCAGTTCTATACCTTATTCAGGTCTTCCTGCAGTGCTTCACAGTCCTTATCAGTTTCTACTTTCCTTAACAGTTTGGCGTCGTCTGCAAAGAAGCGCATGTAACATTTCACATCCTCGTCCATGTCATTCACATAAATAGCAAATATTATTGGTGCCAATACAGATCCTTGCGGTACTCCACTGATCACTTCTTTCCAATCTGAATATTTTTCTCTGAGCACTACTCTCATCTTTCTACCAGTCAAGAAGTCCTCCATCCATTTTAGTAGGTTCCCTTGTATTCCTCCTATGTATTCCAGTTTTTTTTTTTTTTTTTTTTTTTTTTTGTAATTTTCTGTGTGGTACTTTGTCAAAAGCTTTTTGCAAGTCCAGGAAGGCACAATCAGTCGAGTTTGGCGAGGAGTTCAACGGAAGCATAGATACGGAAGTTGATATGTGGTCAATCTAGGGACTCACATCCTGCTCCGGCGTAATAAGTGACCAGTGACTTAACTCATTGCGCTATCAAATTGCTGAAAAAAAAAATCTGAAAAGAGAAAACATTTGAGGTAACACAACTGCGAATAAGAGCAATGATTTTTGTAACCGGGAGTGGGAACTTGTCTTGAAATGGTCGTAGCTTGGTTTCTAGGAAGGACAGGACATCAACACAAACATTTGTAAAAAGAGAAACCACATAGGATCTACTCCTAGATATATTAACCTGATTTAATTTTGTGAAATCCTCTGAGTGTTTTAAGTGGGAATCGGAAAAATTACCAACAAACGGGGATAACAGATTTACGAGCCATTCAGACAGCTTGCTATTACAAGGTTCCCGGTTGGAAATAATAGGGCTGAGGGAGATATCAGCTTTATGTAATTTTGGAAGGCTATAAGAATAAGGCAACTTCGGATTAACCACTTTAAGTTTCAAAACCTCCCCGTCTATGGTGATGTTACGAATTACAATAACTACTTTACTTCCTTTATCTGCCTTGGTAATGATAATGTTATCCGTGCTCTTGATTTCATCCAAACTTTTTTGATATCTTTTGGGAAGCCCATTACTCTTTTAATAACAATACGTGATCTATATGTCTGTATGTTTTGCAATTCTACATATTATTTCACATTATTGCAATTCTACCAATTTCCCTAATTGGAATCTTGGTCCTTTTCGGGAATTAGAATACCCATCTATGTTTTGCATTGTAACACAAATCATTACATATATCTTACACACTCACTGTGTTCTTGACACACTAAAAATTACATTGACAAAGTACCAAATTATAACTCGCCATTGAATGTGTGTAGGAGGGCGTAAAAGTGAGGAGAAAAATAAGCATGGGCACTTGACAAAATATTTTGTCTCCAAGATTTGGTGTGTGGCAACACGCTACAAAAGTTGTCAGATTCACAATCTAGTCGGTCCCCGAGAGGGAAGTGAAGTTCCCCACAGATCTCTCGCTGCTCCTTCCACAGCCAGTATATTGCTATAGCAATAAATATCAGGCGGGAACCTGAATTGCCGCCAGTCGTGAAAGGGTTAAAACAATCCGCAATGCCTTGCAGAAGAACACCTTTTAAACACAACAACATTTTGTCGTAGGTATTCTTAGCTAGGTACTTATTAAAACCTACGAGAAAGTCCATGTCGTCATACTTCTCCAGCCTTTTTTTACTTCAACTGTGTTTTTCATGTTATGAATATATATATATATATATATATATATATATATATATATATATATATATATATATATATATATATATATGTTGAGACATTCTGACAGGTTGACGTAAGCGGAGTAGGAAACACAGGAGTCTTAGTCTTGAGTTTATTCCTGACTAGTTTCGCAGGTATGCTTTTTCAAAGGAATGGGTTTACAAATGGGCTGTGGGCATTATATACATGGGGTGGACCTCACTACCTCCTCGTGTTACCATAGTTGGTGACGAGTGTGAACATTACATTGTGGCTAATGCAATAATGATGAAGTTTTACAATTGAATATGGTGACACCACTAATAACAAAGAAATTATTAATAGTAATGTGTAACAATGATAATAAAAATGAAAATTTAGATACAAATAATAATAACAATAATAAAGATGATGATGATAACGAGAATTTAAATATTAAAAAATATAAATAATATAAAAAATATATAATAACAATAATAATGATAATAATAATAATAATAATAATAACAACAATAATAATGATAATAATAATAATAATAATAATAATAATAATAATAATAATAATAATAATAATAATAATAATAATGATAATGATAATAATAATTATAATAATAATAATAATAATAATAATAATAATAATAATAATAATAATAATAATAATAATAATAATAATAATAATAATAATAATAATGATAATAACAAAATAATAACTATAATAATAATAACAATAATAATAATAATAATAATAATAACAATAATAATAACAAAAGTAATAATGATAATAATAATAATAATAGTGTTGAAAATAAATAGTAATAAATAATATTAAAAGAATAATAATCATGATAAAAAGGAACAATGTAGAAATGATGGAGGATATGTGAATTGGTAGCATGTTAAGTAAATTAAGGTAGCATGGTGCAAGAAGGAACGTCAGAGTAAAAGGAGGAAAGCTGGAAAGGGTAGGCAGAAGTGGGGAAAATGTATCTACTTAGAGTCTGGGAAGCCATTCCTGGAGGGCAAGTGTCATTTTCTACATATCATCCCAGATAACTCCAAGTGGTACCGTTATGTTGACGACATCCTCTTCATTTCACACAAAACAAACAACACAAGAAACCTACTGGAGCAACTGAACAACGTAGACCATAGAATTAAATTCACAGTAGAGGAAGAGACCAACGGTTCCCTACCTTTCCTAGACGCTGTCGTAATCAGATCGGACAGCAGCGCTAGGTTCAAGGTATACCGTAAACCGACAAACAAAGACGACTTCATCCACTATTTTAGCGCACATGACGAAAAGACCAAATCAGGGGTTATCATTGGGTTTTACCTTAGGGCTCGTAGAATATGCAGCGAAGAGTATTTACAAGAAGAAATTTAATACATAACCGCTGCATTCAGGAACCTAAGGTACCCAGAGGGCATGTTAGGGACGTCACTACGAAAAGCAATTAAAATCAGACAGAGGAAAGGAAGTGAAGAGAGAACAGATTTACGATACCATGTGGTTCCTAACTCTGGCCTCTCTCACATGCTTTCCAAAACGTTGAGATAGACAGGACTCATCATAGTAAATGACACAGGGAAGAAAATAGAACACTTGACCACCAACAGAACCAAGACGAACCGTGACAGTAGCATCGTTTACAAAATTTCCTGCAAAGGATGTGACTGTGCATACTACGGAGAGACATACAGAGGACTTAACAACAGACTCAGGGAACACAAAGCGGACATTAGACACCACCGAGAAATCAACGCTCTAGTTAACCACACTGACACAGAGGGACATTTGCCTACCTGGGAGGGATCCACCATTCTAGCTAAAGGACTACACAAGAAACAACGGAAAATAATTGAATCACTTTACATTGCCAACCACAAAAACACAAACAAGAGAACTGGTGACTTGAAATGGACAAAATCTACCGCGACACTTGCCCTCCAGGAATGACTTCCCAGACCCGGACTCTAAGTAGATACCTTTTTCCCACTTCTGCCTACCCTTTCCAGCTTTCCTCCTTTTACTCTGACGTTCCTTCTTGCACCATGCTACCTTAATTTACTTAACATGCTACCAATTCACATATCCTCCATCATTTCTACATTGTTCCTTTTTATCATGATTATTATTCTTTTAATATTATTCATTACTATTTATTTTCAACACTATTATTATTATTAATATTATTATCATTATTACTTTTGTTATTATTATTGTTATTATTATTGTTGTTGTTATTATTGTTATTATTGTTATTATTATTATTTTTATTTTGTTATTATTATTATTATTATCATTATTATTATTATTATTATTATTATTATTATTATTATTATTATTATTATTATTATTATTATTATTATTATTATTATTATTATTATTATTATTATTATTATTATTATTATTATTATTATTATTATTATTATTATTATTATTATTATTATTATCATTATTATTGCTATTATATATTTTCTATATTATTTATATTTTCTGATATTTAATTTCTCGTTATCATCATCATCTTTATTATTGTTATTATTATTTAAATATCTAAATTTTCATTTTTATTATCATTGTTATCAATATTATTGTTACACATTACTATTAATAATTTCTTTGTTATTAGTGGTGTCACCATATTCAATTGTAAAACTTCATCATTATTGCATTAGCCACAATGTAATGTTCACACTCGTCACCAACTATGGTAACACGAGGAGGTAGTGAGGTCCACCCCATGTATATAATGCCCACAGCCCATTTGTAAACCCATTCCTTTGAAAAAGCATACCTGCGAAACTAGTCAGGAATAAACTCAAGACTAAGACTCCTGTGTTTCCTACTCCGCTTACGTCATATATATATATATATATATATATATATATATATATATATATATATATATATATATATATGTGTGTGTGTGTGTGTGTGTGTGTGTGTGTGTGTGTGTGTGTGTGTGTGTGTGTGTGTGTGTGTGTGTGTGTGTGTGTGTATGTATGTATATGTACATATATATGTATATATGTTTATTTATACATATATATATATGTATATGTATTTATATATATGTACACACACACACACACACACATACACACACACACACACACACACACACACACACACACACACACATATATATATATATATATATATATATATGTGTGTGTGTGTGTGTGTGTGTGTGTGTGTGTGTGTGTGTGTGTGTGTGTGTGTGTGTGTGTGTGTGTGTGTGTGTGTGTGTGTGTGTGTGTGTGTGTGTGGGTGTGTGTATGTATGAATTGGCTGCATGTTATTGTGGCAAAGTAGGATGCAGTTGATGTTTTAGGGTCTATATGGGGCGCCCCTACGGACCAGAGTCACACATCATTTTGTCTGTGACTGAGGAAAACTCTATTCATAGAGAAATAATGAGACTTTTATACTACGACTATCCCTCCGTTATACTGTCCCCCAACCCCTTGTTACTGTCCTGTACCATTTCTCTGAATATTCATTTCCTTTTTTCGCCTACACTGTGGTGGGGGAAGAGAATGCCACCACCAAGTCTTTCCACTTGAAAAATAGAAAAGCGACAGAAAACGGGACGGGGGATGTGATTAGGAGTCCTACTACCTGTAGCCCCAAAAGGGGACATTCCTTAAAAAAAAAAAAAAAAAAAAAAAAAAAAAAAAAAAAAAAAAAAAAAAAAAAAAAAAAAAAAAAAAAAAAAAAAGTAAATCCATGGGGGTCTGGGAGTTTTCCAACCAGTCCCCTGAGGTTTGGGTCTTTTAATGTGCGTGGATGTGGTACAGATGAGAGTAAAAGGGAAGAGATAGGCAGTATGGTTGTGAGAAGAAAGATGGATGTGCTGGTTTTGAGTGAAACTAAAATGAAAGGAAAGGGCAACTGTGAGTTTGGGAGTGTAGCTGGGAGGTACTCAGGAGTGAAGAGGGGACGAGGGAGAGAAGGGGTGGCTATACTAGTAAGTGAAGAGATAAGTAAGCTGGTAGTGGAGCGGAAGGAGGTTTCATCAAGGTTGATGTGGTTGAAAGTGAAGCTGGGAAGGGAGATGTGGATTTTTGTAAGTACGTATGGGCCTGGCAGTGAGAAGAGCGTAGAGGAAAGGGAGGCTTTTTGGGTATATATAAATGAGTGCATAGAGGGATTAGGGAAAAATGTCAATGTAGTTGTATTAGGAGACCTTAATGCTAGGATAGGAAATGAACCAATAGACGGAGTGATTGTTCCAGGTAAAAATCGTAGTGGAGAATTGATGGTGGAGATGTGTCTTGAAAGAGAGTTGATGATAGCAAATACAGTGTTTAAGAAGAAAGTCAAGCATAAGTACACATGGGAGAGGGTGGTGGATGGAAGGGTGGCAAATAGAGCGTTAATTGGCTATATAGTGGTGAACAGGAGTATGGTAGGAAGAGTTAAGGATATACATGTTCTAAGGGGAGAGAGTGGGGGAATATCAGATCATTTTCTGGTGGAAGGTAAATTGAGAGTGGAGAATAGGTGGAGAAAGAGGAAAAGGGCAGAAGGTAGGGAGGTACTTAGAGTGAACTGCTTAAATGAGAGAAAAAAGGAGAATGAGTATAAGAAGAAGTTGAGAGAGGAGTGGGAGGGAGTAAAGGATAGAATAGATCTAGGAGTGGAGGAGGGATGGGGATGGTTCAAGGAGGGAATCATAAGGTGCGCAAAAATGGTGTGTGGAACAAGGAGGGCGGGAGGAAATAGAAGGAAGGGTAGTGAGTGGTGGGATGAGGAAGCAAAGAAGGGTGTAGAAGAGAAGAAGCAGGCATTCATAGATTGGCTACAAATTAGGACGAGGGAATCGTATGAGAGGTACAAAGTAAAGAGAAGGGAAGCTAAGCATAAGATAAAGGAAGCAAAGAGGAGAGCAGATGTAAAATGGGGTAAGAGTATGACAGAAAATTTTGAAAGTAATAAAAAGATGTTTTGGAAGGAAATTAAAAGAGAAAAAGGAGGTAAATCAAGTAAAGAAGAAAAGGTAAAGGGTGCAGATGGAGAGATGATAATGGAAGAGAAGGCAGTGAGAGTAAGGTGGGCAGAGTATTTTAGGGAGTTGCTGAATGTGAATGAGGATAGGGAGGGAAACGTAGTTGCAGTGGGAAGCGCTAAGAAAATGAGAGTGATGAGTGAGGAAAATGGAGGAGCAATAGGGAAGGATGAAGTGAAAGCAGCTGTTAAGATGATGAGAGCAGGTAAGGCACCTGGTCTGGATGGATGCCATGCAGAATGTCTGAAGAAATGCGGTACAGTGATGGTGGACTGGCTGGTGAGGTTATTTAATGTTTGTTTAAGAGAGGGTAGAGTGCCGGAGGACTGGAGGAGTACCTATACAGTTCCGCTCTACAAGGGAAGGGGGGACAAGTGTGAGTGTAGTAGTTTCACAGGGATCAGCTTGTTGAGTGTAGTTGGGAAGGCTTATGGGAGGGTCTTGATTGAGAGGATTAGGAGAGGAACAGAAGGAGTAATTGGTGAGGAACAGTGTGGGTTTAGGAAAGGTAGGGGATGTGTAGATCAGATTTTTGTGGTAAGACAGATATGTGAGAAAGCTATAGGAAAAGGTAAGGATGTTTTTGGGGCTTTTATGGATTTGGAAAAGGCTTACGACAGGGTAGACAGGAAGGCACTGTGTGAGGTACTGCAGATATATGGGATAGGAGGAAAGCTGTTACGAGCAGTCAAGAGTTTTTACGAGAGTAGTAGAGCTTGTGTTAGGATTAGAAATGGAGAGAGTGAATGGTTTGAGGTAAAGGTGGGACTTCGTCAGGGATGTGTTATGTCGCCCTGGCTGTTCAACTTGTACATAGATGGGGTGGTACGAGAGGTACGATATGATTAAAGAAAATGGAGAAAAGTGGGAGGTGAGCCAGTTGTTGTTTGCTGACGACACTGCGCTTGTAGCAGAATCAGAGGAGGGATTGAGGAAGTTAGTGACAGAGTTTGGGAAGGTATGTGAAAGAAGGGAGCTGAAGATAAATGTGGGCAAAAGTAAGGTGATGAGATGTACAAGGGGAGAGAGTGACAGCAGGCTGGAAGTGGATAGTTTTAGATACTTGGGTGTGAATGTGGTAGGAAAGGGAGGAGTGGTGGTGGAGGTAGAATGTAGATTGAGAGAAGCGAGTAAATGCCTTGGTGGATTAGAAAGTGTAATGAGAAATAGACATTTGGGAATGGATGCTAAGAGGAGGTTATATGAAGGAGTGGTTGTGCCAACAGCACTGTGTGGGGCAGAAACATGGAACATAAGAGAGGAAGAGAGAAGGAGTTTGAATGTGTTTGAGATGAAATGTCTAAGAAGTATGATAGGGGTTACTAGGCTAGATAGAGTGAGAAATGAGGAGGTGAGGAAGAGAAGAGGGGTAGAAAGGGAGTTGGGAGATAGGGTTGATGAAAGGGTATTAGGATGGTTTGGACACGTGGAAAGAATGAGTAAAGAAAAATTAGTAAAAGAAGTGTGGAAGGCAGAGGTGGAAGGAGTGAATATGAGGGGGCGTCCTAGGATGAGATGGATGGATGGGGTGAAAGGGGCATTACAAAAGAGAGGAATGTCTGTGTAGGAAGGACGGGAGAGGACAGAAGATAGGGGTGAATGGAGAGGGGTCGTGTATAGATGATGCTGTGATGCAGGAGGGGGAGTGGGTGGGGGATGGAGGGTGAGGAAGTATGTATGAGAAAAAATTTGACGCAGCCAGAAGGGATTTCATCCCGTCTTCTCCTTTCCTGCATGGGGGGACGGAGAGGGGGTGTCGCCAAATTTATGAAGCGGCCTTGCTGTGGATGTGCTGTGTCTTGCGACACTGCTTCTGACCCAGGACAGTGGACATGATGCAGGGATGACCCATCATCCAGGAGGTGCCAAGATGGGAGGGAGGGAGGGAGGAGGGTGGAGGGGAGTGGAATATATAGGAAATGGAATGGGTGAGAGTGGTTTCTATGCCTTTTTCTTTTTGGCTACCCCCCGTGTAGGGGGAAAAAGACTTTGGTATATGTATGTATATATATGTATATATATATATATATATACTCTCTCTCTTTCTCTCTCTCTCTCTATATATGTATATATATATATATATATATACATATATATATATATATATATATATAGAGAGAGAGAGAGAGAGAGAGAGAGAGAGAGATAGAGAGAGGAAGTATGTATGAGAAAAAAATTTGACGCAGCCAGAAGGGATTTCATCCCGTCTTCTCCTTTTCTGCATGGGGGGACGGAGAGGGGGGGGTCGCCAAATTTATTGAAGCGGCCTTAATGTGGATATGCTGTATCTGCAACACTACTTCTGACCCAGGGCAGTGGACAGGATGCAGGGATGACCCGTCATCCAGGAGGTGCCAAGATAAGAGGAATGGAGGAGGGTGGAGGGGGGATGGAATATACAGGAAATGGAATGGGTGGGAGTGATTTCTCTGCCTTTTTCTTTTTGGCTACCCCCCGTGTAGGGGGAAAACCCTTTGGTATATGTATGTATATATATATATATATATATATATATATATATATATATATATATATATATATATATATATATATATATATCTTTATTCAACCACAAACAACTTTTAATTCCATGCCATCGCAATCGAGACTGAAGAATCGCTCGATGGAGACATTTTGTTGGAAATTGAAACGTGGACGAGCCGAGGATTCGAACCCAGCTAACC
>NC_134802.1:6115118-6155118 GCF_046742065.1 Oratosquilla oratoria | reverse complement strand
TCTATATGTTCATCATTACCTTGACGCAGTTTTACTATTTCTTGTTTGTCTTTTAGTTTACCATTCACCTACCTGTGGAATAGTTTAGGTTGGTCCTTGCATTTTTCTATTATGTCTTTTTCATAGTTTCTCTTTTCTTCCCTGCGTATTTTTATATATTCATTTTTTAGTTTGATATATATTTGCCACTTACTCTTTTTTCATCTTTTTCATGCTTTGTCTCTTCTATCTTTAGCCTCGTTACATTTTTGTTGTACCAACACTTAATTTACAACCTTTCTTGCTTCTGCTTTGGTACGTATTTCTCTATTCCCTCATTATAATATGTTCCATTTCTCTTTCATCTTTGTTTCTTTATTTAAGAAGATTTCTCAATTTACATTTTAAAAGAATTTTCTGAGTTTCTCAAAATCCGTTTTGTTGTACATTAGTCTTCCTTTTCTATATTTCTCTTTTTTTTTTTTTAATAAATTTGCTCTTTTAGTTCGAACTCTATTAATATATGGTCATTCTTCCCAATTGGTGTCTTGTATTCCATTTTATCCAAAATTTTAGGCTCTGACGTAAATATTAGATCTAGTCTCGACGGTTCTTCATTGTTTCTATATCTGTTATTTTCCTTTACCCATTGAGTCATTGTGTATTCAATGGTCATATCTAGTAGTATATTTCCCCAAAGGTCTTCTCCACCTTTCGCTGTCATTACTTCCCAACATATTTCTCTGGAGTTAAAGTCACCCACAATTACTATGTTTCCTCCTTCTTTCAGTAATTCAATTAATGCATTCTTTGTGTCTTCCAACATTTCGGAATGATCACTCTCTGTCCAAGACTGTTTTTGGGGGTACATATATTACTACAAATTTTCTACTTTTCATGTCACTGTTTTCAACTTTTATCATAATTCCGCATTATTTTTTTCTTATGTTATCTTTGTAAAGAAAAAAGTTTCTCCTTTCTAATTTTCATTCAATGGTTGTATAGACCCTGCCCCACAGTATTTGGTGACATAGGACCTTTTAATTTCGTCTCCAGAATTCCCATTATGTCTGGTTTCTCTACTGCCAGATAGTCATTTAATTCGTTTAGTCCTGAAATCATGGCGTCTATGTTAGTATTCGTTATTCTATTTTTCCTTTTTTCTTTTCTTTTTAATTACATTTCCTTTTTTATATACAATTTTCTAAGCCTCAGGTCTTGTACACTTAAAAAAAAATAATTCTTTTCAGTCTCCGTTCTTCTCTCATTTTTTTTTCTTTGCTTCACTGTTAAGTGTATTTTCTCTCTCTTTTTCCTCATCGCTGATTTATTTCTTATCCATACATTTTTGTAATTTTCACTATTTGCCAGCTTTGATGTTTTTGATAGACTTCTGCTATCGTTTAAGACCTTAGTTTGAGTTTTAGTGGTCTATATTGTTTTTCTTTAGAGTATTGCCCCATCCTATGTACATCTTCTATCTCATTGTCCTTTACCTGTCTCTCCTCTTGTATCTCTTTCAGAATTTCATTTGCAATTTCTTTCTCTTCTTTTTCGCTTTGGTATCTAGGTATATTATGTTTTTCTTTAGTACCATAAACTACAATGATTTCTTTATCCACTTTGTCTCTGGCCCAATTTCCTTAATTACTTTAAATGTCGTTTCTTGTCATTTTCTTCCACTTGTTGTTGTACTATTTCTTTAAAAATTATTTATTATTTTATTGTTCCATTTTCCATTGATTTCTTATTTCTTGGAACTCTTTAATTGTGTGTGTGTGTGTGTGTGTGTGTGTGTGTGTGTGTGTGTGTGTGTGTGTGTGTGTGTGTGTGTGTGTGTGTGTGCGTGCGTGTGTGTGTGTGTGTGTGATTCACCATGATTCATCATGGTCTTGTATCACGTGTTGGACTCGTGATCAACAGTTATTTCCCTCCCTAAATAAAGCTCAGAGCTTATATATGACCGATCTGGGTAATGTTGTGACCTTACACGCACACACACACCCAACTCCCCGCCCACGAGAGTTGGAATGTAGTAAATATATAAAATCTGTTAGCATTGTGTATAGATGTAGAAATTAAAAGTGATGCGTGATGGCATGTGTGTGTGTTCGTACATGTAGCGAGTATGGATGGTTCCAGGAGATAACAAATTGCCATTTCTGTTTACATAATTGATTATCATTTTATTTATTTATCTATTTATTTTTTTGTAAATGCGGAAGTTCAATGAATGGGAAATAGATTATAAATATGATTAAATTCAAATTATTGTATCACTAAATTTTGAGTGTATATAATTTCTGTGTACAAGGAATTATTTAGGAAATTGAGTAAATTCAACTCTAGGGTGACACGGTGAGTCAGATTCGTAGGAGATACCGTGAGAGTAACTAGTGGGTAGTGTGTTCTGTGAAATAAAAACTGTGAACGCTTCATCATGAGTGTTTCACTTTCCATTTATTGTCCAAACAATAGGAGTAACGACTCGCAGCACAGCGATATTAAAATTATTTCAGCCCTGGGCGGGATTCGAACCCGGACCAACGTAGTGGCGGCCGTAAAATCTAACACTTCGCCATACCGTTGTGTGTGTGTGTGTGTGTGTGTGTCAATGTAAGTTGCGATGGGAGGTGATTGGTGAAGTCATTAATCTGGCATTACGGAAGATCACCTTAGAGCAGGGCCCACACATGGGCGGGCGGGGGGTGGGGGATGTTGGTATGGGCAGGGGGTGCATATGCGCTGGGGCGGGACATGGCAATTCTTTGTTTGGACATGCCGCCCACAAGGCTGACAAAATAATTATAAAAAAAAAAAAGGTCAAAGGAGCCCTGAATATTTTACCGTAATATACGAATTTTGCGTTAGAATCAAGAGAGTATGAAATATTTTTCCCTTATCCTTTCTGCAATAAGGACATTAAATATATATATTTTTTTAATCCGTTTAATTATTTCGCAAACCAATAGCAACAGGCTGTAAGGGATGGTGGAGATAGGAAGTGGTGATTTGGGGGGGGGGGGGGCGCCACTGAGAACTTTGCCCCGGGGGGGTCGGCACATAGGTATGTAAGGGCTCTGCCTGAGGGCGAGTGTATTCGTGCTCCTCTCTCTTCTTTGTGTGTTTAATTTACTGTCTGCCGAAAATCTACACAAGAGACAATAAGGAGAATACTTTTCTTACAAAGCTTAAGGAGGTTCAGAAAAGAAAGCGGGAAATGGTTTTAATTCGTTATCAAGAAATGAGTACGAACATATTAATCGCTTGAATTAACAGCATGACACTGTATAAAGGACTATCATCCGTGTTCTCTTGTGAATGATAATGTTGATGAGCAAGTGCTCTGTTAGTTATGTGATCGGCAACGGAGCATTCAAAATACACAAAAGGAGGCAAACATAGGAAAGCAGGAGCAAGTTAAGAAAATGAACAATAATTATTCAGTAAAGCGATTCAAACTATTCTATGCAGGGAACACTCGTTGACCGCAGGCGAGCGGAGTTTGCTAATGTATTGTGCTTTTAACACGAGTAATCTTTCCACAAAGTAAACTCAGGCAAAGCGTCGTGGTGCACACATTGCTATATCATATGAACGACTGAAGAAATTCATTAGATAAAGGTATAAACAGCTGTCGAAAGACATTGTATAGATGTGTTTTTATGCATGTATATATGTGTATTTACCTGGGTGTAGAGTACGAGTACATGTATTTTGAGCCGTGCTCACAGGGTCCCGTCTCTTTGTTTCCACTCGTCAAACTTCGCTCTAAATTCGTTTATGGTGTTTGTTTAGATATTTTCATTCAACCTCCTCCATAAATCTTCACTTCAGCGTGGAAAGCTATACATTCTGACATCTTTCAAGTAAGTTCCTTTTTTTTTTCCATTTTACACACCTCTTCTTGTGTGTGTCTATTTACCTAGTTGTATTTTACGGGAAGGGTAGCTATGGTCGTGGTATCCCGTCTTCATATGTGTGTGTGTGTGTGTGTGTGTGTGTGTGTGTGTGTGTGTGTGTGTGTGTGTGTGTGTATTCACCTTGGATCTGCTGCAGCCTCTTTTCGAGACAGCCAGACACCACCCTACGGCAGTGAGCTCAGAGCTCATTATTAGCAGATCTCTGGGTAGGTCTGAGAGCACTCACTCCACACACCGGGAATGCAAGGTCACAACTCCTTGACTAACGTCCCGTACCTACTCGCTGCTAGGTGAACAGGGGCTACACGTGAAAGGAGACAAACCCAACTTGTCTCCGCCCGGCCGGGGAATCGAACCCCGGTTCTCCGGCTTGTGAGGCCAGTGCCTTACCAATCCGCCACCGAGCCGTGTGTGTGTGTGTGTGTGTGTGTGTGTGTGTGTGTGTGTGTGTGTGTGTGTGTGTGTGTGTGTGTGTGTGTGTGTGTGTGTGTGTGTGTGTGTGTGTGTGTTTACCTAATTGTATTTACCTAGTTGTATTTTACGGGAAGGGGAGCTATGCTCGTTGTGTCCCGTCTTTGTATCTCATTTTATCTAAACTATTTTTAAATTCATGTATTGTTTTTGCACACACCACTTTCTCATCTAACTTGTTCCAACTGTCTATTACTTTGTGAGGAAAGCTGTTCTTTTTCAGATCTCTTTTATAGCTGTCTTTCACGATTTTCTTTCCGTGTCCTCTTGTATTTCTATCATCCCATTTTATCAGATTCTCTCTATCATTTTGTGTGTATTTACTTAGTTGTATTTACTTAGTTGTATTTTACGGGAAGGGGAGCTATGCTCGTTGTGGCCCGTCTTCATATCTCATTTTATCTAAACTATTTTTAAATTCATGTATTGCCTTTGCACACACCACTTTCTCATCTAGCTTGTTCCAAATGTCTATTACTCTGTGAGGAAAGCTGTTCTTTTTCAGATCTCTTCTATAGCTGTCTTTCTTGATTTTCTTTCCGTGTCCTCTTGTATTTCTATCATCCCATTTTATCAGATTCTCTCTATCAATAATTTCTATGCCTTTCATGATTCTGTAAATAGCTATCAAATCTCCTCTCTCTCTTCTTTGCTCTAGTGTCTGTAGTTCAAGTTTTGCTAGTCTCTCTTCATATGATAGTTTTGAGAGTGTTGGTGCCAATTTTGTAATTGCTCTTTGTATTCTTTCAAGTTTTTTTATAAAAAAAATTGTACTTGGTGACCACATCGTTGCTGCATATTCCAATCTTGGTCTTATCAGAGTGATTAGAATTTTCTTCACCATTTCTTCATCCAGGTATGTAAATGCCACTTTGATAGTTCTTATTAAATTATAAGTTTCTCCAAAAATCTTATTTATATGATTCTCAGGTGACATAGTATTCATAACAATGATTCCCAGGTCCTTCTCATTTTCTACTTTTTTTATCCCTTCTTCTCCCAATTTATATGACCCTGTTATTCTGATTTTGCTTTTTCCAAATTCCATTATACTACACTTTTTAGTGTTGAACTCCATCTCCCACTTCCTACTCCATTCCCATACTTTATTTAGATCTCTCTGTAGTGACTCACAATCTTCTTCCGTGTTCACTTTTTTTAATAGTTTTACATTATCTGCAAAGAAGCTCATATAACTTTCAATTTCTTCATCCATATCATTAATATATATAGCAAACATTATTGGGGCCAGAACTGTTCCTTGTGGAACACCGCTTATTACTTCATCCCATTTTGAGTGTTTGTCTCTTGTCACTACTCTCATTTTTCTTCCTTGCAAAAAGTCTTCCATCCATTTAAGCAGTTGCCCTGTATTCCTCCTTCAGTTTCTAATTTCTTAAGCAACTTCTTATGTGGTACTTTGTCAAAAGCTTTTTTTTATGTCTAGAAATGCACAATCAGCCCATCCATCTCTTTCTTGTATTATATCTATTAGCCTTGAATAGAAACATATTAAATTGGTGACGCATGATCGTCCTTGTCCGAATCCAAATTGCCTTGGATTTAGCACATTGTTTTTTTTCTAAATATTTTACCCATCTACTTTTTGATAATTCTTTCACAAATTTTTGCTATTGTACTTGTTAGAGAGGCTGGTCTATAGTTGGTAGGGTCTTCTTTATTTCCTCCTTTATATATAGGTACTATATTTGCTTTTTTCCAATCTTCTGGAACTTTTCCTTCTTTCAAGGAACTGTTTATTATGCTATGTATTTTGTCTGCCAGTTCATTCCTGCATTCTTTCAAAATCCAGTTTGCTATTTCATCTGGTCCATGCGCTTTTCTGACATCAAGATTACTCAAGTGTTTCATTATTTCATTCTTTGTTACTTCTATTTCTTTCATAGGAGGGACTTTCTCTTTCCATTCGATCTCTTCAGGTTGTATGTTCTCCCCTGTAAACACTGGTTTAAAATGCTTGTTCACAATTTCCACCATTTCTATTTCCTCTGTGTATTCAACTCCTTGTCTTAATTTCTCCAAATCTTGTTTGTTTTTCAGTTTGTTGTTTACAAATCTGTAATATAGTTTTGGTTGATCTTTACATTTTTCTATGACATCTTTTTCATATTTTCTCTTTTCCTCTCTGCACGTTTGTACATATTCATTTCTATAACAAGTATATATTTTCCATTTTTCAGGTCTTTTGTATTTTCCATTTGGTCCAAGCTTCGTCTCTTTTGTCTTTTAACTCCCTTACATATTCTTTTTCTTGTTTTTGTCATGGGGCATACTTTTCCACTCAAAATATTCCATTTCTCTTCCACTGTTGTTTCTTCTTTGTATATTCCTTCCCAGTTTTCATTTTGAAAGAATTCTCTTATTCTATCAAAGTTTTTTTCATACATCATTCTTCCTTTTCTATATTGTTCATTTCTTTTCATATATTTTTCCAGTTCAATCAATATGTGGTCACTTTTACTTATTGGTGTTTTATATTCAATCTTTTCCAGTATTCTAGGTTCAGATGTGATTATCAAGTCTAGTCTCGATGGTTCTTCTTCATTTCTATACCTAGTGTTCTCCTGTATCCACTGTGTCATTGTATGTTCAATAATCATCTCGAGTAGAACATTTCCCCATGAGCCGTCTCCACCCTTTACTGTCATCTCTTCCCAGCAGATTTCTTTGCAATTAAAGTCGCCCATCATAACTATTCTTCCTCCATCTTCCATTATCTTATTTAATGTTATCCTTGTGTCCTCTAACATACTTTTATGTTCACTCTCTTCCCACGAGGCTGTTTTTGGAGGCACATAATTTATCATAAACTTTCTGCTCTTCTTATCTCTGTCTTCCACTTCGATTATAATCATCTTTACTTTATTCTTTCCATATGTGACACACCTCACGTTTATATCCTTCTTAGTCAGGAACATAACTCCACCCCCTTGCTTTGTCTCTCTGTTTCTAATCCAATAATTATATGCATCATGTCCTACACTGTTGAGTGGTAGTGGACCTTTTAATTTCGTTTCTACAATTCCCATTATGTCCGGTTCTTTTTCCTTCAAATACTCATTCAGCTCATTCACTCCTGTTATTAATCCATCTATATTTGTGTAAGACACTCTTAGTTTTCTGTCACTTCCATTGTATTCTCTGTTTCCCTTTTGTTTTTCTCTAGTATGTTGTATTTCCTTACTTTCATATTCACTACTCTCCAATAGAACTTCTCTTTTTCTGACTCTGTTCTCATCTCGTTTTTTTTTTTCTTAGCTTCATGTCTTTTCATTTTTTCTTTCTCTCTTTCCTCTTTATTCATTTCTCTTTTTATCCATACCTTTTTATATTGTTCACTTGCTGCTAGTTTCCCTGTTTTGGATAAGATATTCTCTGCCGTCGTTTGTGACCTGAATTTAATCTTAATTGGTCTGGTCTTATCTGTACTATACTTTCCGAGTCTATACATCGCTTCAATTTGTTTCATGATTTCAGGTTCATCTTCCTGAACTAATTCTAGTAAACTGCTTACTTTTTCTTTTTCCTCATTGATTCTTGAAGTTCTATCTAGTATATGTGTCTCTTCCATTCCCAATATAATTATACATTTCTTTTTGTCTGCTAAGTCTCTTACTATATTCTCCTTCTGTCTCATCACTTTGATAACTGAGTCTTCAGTTTGTTCTTTCATTTGCTGTTTAATTATGTCAGTAAATGCAACTTTACTGTTTTCCTGGATTTTTTTTCCAACCCTGTGCTTCTTTTGCTATGGCCTCTTTGTTGTCTTTATTATTCCTCTTTAATTCTTCATTCTCCTGTTTTACTTCTTTTAACTGTCTTTTTAATTCTTCTATTTCATCAGTTAAATTTTTGTTCGCCTTCTTCCAATTTTTCAACTCTTTGCGCAATTTTGGCTACGTTACCGAACCTGTTTTCCCAATGTTCGATCATCTTATCAAGTTTCTCCTCTAGTCTTGCCAATCGGGGGAGGTTGGTATCCCCCCCACCCTCTTTAAATCCTTGGAAACTACTATCATCACCTTCCACTGTGCTGCTCTTATCTATACTTCTAATCTTTACATTTTTGTTGATCCCGTCGTCACCAAAATCATTATTGTCGGTCCGCCTCTTGTTTACAAGACGCCTGGCCTCCTGGACCATGTCCCTCTCTTCCTCATTTCCCTCCATTTCCCTCAATAATCCCTTCCCTTCTCCTTCCCTATCACTCCCCCACTACTCCACGAGCACTCCCCTTCCCTATAAATACAATAAGGCACTTCCTGGACGTTGAGATCCACGTAGATTTTCCTTTTTCTTCGGTACACCAATTCTCGCCGTCCATTCGACGAAAGTGTGTGTGTGTGTGTGTGTGTGTGTGTGTGTGTGTGTGTGTGTGTGTGTGTGTGTGTGTGTGTGTGTGTGTGTGTGTGTGTGTGTGTGTGTGCGTGCGTGAGTGCGTGTGTGTGTTTTTTTTCACAATGGTCTTGCATCACTTGTTGGACTCGTGATCGGCAGTTATTTCCCTCCCAGAAGAGAGCTCAGATCTCATATATGACCGATCTATGGGTAATGCTGTGACCTTACACGCACACACACACCGAACTCCTCGCTCACGAGTTGGAGTAACGACTCGCTGTGCAGCAATACTGAATTTATTTCACCCCTGGGCGGGATTCATACCCGGACCGCCGTAGTGGCGGCCGGGAACTCTAACCACTGCGCCACGAGTCGCGCGCGCGTGTGTGTATTTACCTAGTTGTATTTTGCAGAAAGGGGAGCTATGCTCGTGGTGTCCCGCCTTAGAATCTCGCAGTGTCTAGTTTGCTTTTAAACTCATGAATGGTTTTTGCGCATATTATTTCATTATCCAGTTTGTTCCAAGTGTCCACTACCCTATGTGGAAAACTGTTTTTCTTCAGTTCTCTTCTGTAGCTATGTTTTTTTATTTTCTTTCCATGTCCTCTTGTGTTTCTCTTGTCCAAGTTTAGTAAGTCCTCTCTATCGAGTATCTCTGTGCCTTTCATGATTCTGTAGATGGTCAGTAGGTCACCTCTCTCTCTTCTTTGCTCCAGCGTCGGTAACTCCAGTTTAGCCAATCTCTCCTTATATGATAGGTTTGCAAGTGCAGGTGCCATTTTTGTTGCCGCTCTCTGGATTCTTTCTATTTTCTTTATATTCTTTTTGGTACTGGGTGACCACAATGTCGCCGCATACTCTAGTCTAGGCCTTATCAATGTAACCAATATTTTTTTTATCATGTCTTCGTCCAAGTATGTAAATGGCACTTTTATTGATCTTAGCAAGTTGTAAGCCTCCCCGACAATTTCGTTAATCTGTTTATCATAGGACAAGTCGTTTGTGATAATTACCCCCAAATCTTTTTCGGATCCTGACTTCTTGTGTGTGTGTATTTACCTAGTTGTATTTTACGGGAAGGGGAGCTATGCTCGTGGGGTCCCGTCTTCATTTCTCATTTTATCTAAACAATTTTTAAATTCATGTATTGTTTTTGCACACACCACTTTCTCATCTAACTTGTTCCAACTGTCTATTACTCTGTGTGGAAAGCTGTTCTTTTTCAAATCTCTTCTATAGCTGTCTTTTTTTATTTTCTTTCCGTGTCCTCTTGTATTTCTGTCATCCCATTTTATCAGATTCTCTCTATCAGTAATTTCTATGCCTTTCATGATTCTGTAAATAGCTATCAAATCTCCTCTCTCTCTTCTTTGCTCTAGTGTCTGTAGTTCAAGTTTTTGTAGTCTCTCTTCATATGATAGTTTTGAGAGTGTTGGTGCCAATTTTGTAATTGCTCTTTGTATTCTTTCAAGTTTTTTTATACATTTTTTTGTACTTGGTGACCATATTGTTGCTGCATATTCTAATCTTGGTCTTATCAGGGTGATTAGGATTTTCCTCACCATTTCTTCATCCAGGTATGTAAATGCCACTTTGATTGTTCTTATTAAATTATAAGTTTCTCCAAAAATCTTATTTATATGTTTTTCAGGTGACATATTGTCCATAACAATGACTCCCAGGTCCTTTTCATTTTCTACTTTTTTTATTCCCTCTTCTCCCAAATTATATGATCCTGTTATTCTGTTTTTGCTTTTTCCAAATTCCATTATACTGCACTTTTTTGTATTGAACTCCATCTCCCACTTCTTACTCCATTCCTGTACTTTATTTAGATCTCTCTGTAGTGATTCACAATCTTCTTCAGTTTTCACTCTTTTCAGTAGTTTTGCATCGTCTGCAAAGAAGCTCATATAGCTTTCAATTCCTTCATCCATATCATTAATATATACAGCAAACATTATTGGGGCCAGGACTGTTCCCTGCGGGACACCGCTTATTACTTCATTCCATTTTGAGTGCTGGTTTCTTATCACTACTCTCATTTTTCTTTCTTGCAAAAAGTCTTCCATCCAATTTAGTAATTTACCTTGTATTCCTCCTTCAGATTCTAGTTTCTTAAGCAACTTCTTATGTGGTACTTTGTCAAAAGCTTTTTTTAGGTCTAGAAATGCACAATCAGCCCATCCATCTCTTTCTTGTATTATATCTATTAGTCTTGAATAGAAGCATATTAAATTGGTGACGCATGATCGTCCTTGTCTGAATCCAAATTGCCTTGGATTTAGTACGTTGTTTTTTTCCAAGTATTTTACCCATCTATTTTTGATAATTCTTTCACAAATTTTTGCTATTGTACTTGTTAGAGAGACTGGTCTATAGTTGGTAGGTTCTTCTTTATTTCCTCCTTTATATATAGGTACTATATTTGCTTTTTTCCAATCTTCTGGAACTTTTCCTTCTTTCAAGGAACTGCTTATTATGCTATGTATTTTGTCTGCCAGTTCATTCCTGCATTCTTTTAGTATCCAGTTTGCTATTTCATCTGGTCCATGTGATTTTCTGACATCAAGATTACTCAATTGTATCAATTTTTCATTCTTTGATACTTCTATTTTTTCTATAGGGGGGACTTTCTCTTTCCATTCAATCTCTTCAGGTTGTATGTTCTCCCTTGTAAACACTGATTTAAAATGTTTGTTCATAATTTCCGCCATTTCCATTTCCTCAGTGTATTCAACTCCCCCTTGTCTTAATTTCTCCAAGTCCTGTTTGTTTTTCAGTTTATTGTTTACAAATCTGTAGAATAGTTTTGGTTGATCTTTACATTTTTCTATGACGTCTTTTTCATATTTTCTCTTTTCCTCTCTGCATGTTTGTACATATTCATTTCTATAACTGGTATATATTTTCCATTTTTCAGGTTTTCTGTCTTTTTTCCATCTGGTCCAGGCTTTGTCTCTTTTGTCTTTTAACTCCCTACAACTTTTGTTGTACCAGCATTTTACATATTCTTTTTCTTGTTTTTGTCTTGGGACATACTTTTCCACTCCTTTTTTGTAAATTTTTGTCAAAATATTCCATTTCTTTTCCACTGATGTTTCTTCTTTGTATATTTCTTCCCAGTTTTCCTTTTGAAAGAATTCTCTTATTTTATCAAAGTTTGTTTTTTCATACATCATTCTTCCTTTTCTATATTGTTCATTTCTTTTGATATATTTTTCTTCATTAAGTTCCAGTTCAATCAATATGTGGTCACTTTTACCTATTGGTGTTTTATATTCAATCTTGTCCACTATTCTAGGTTCAGATGTAATTAATAAGTCTAGTCTCGATGGTTCTTCTTCATTTCTATACCTAGTGTTCTCCTGTATCCATTGTGTCATTGTGTGGTCAATAATCATCTCAAGTAGAGCGTTTCCCCATGAGTCATCTCCACCCTTTACTGTCATTTCTTCCCAGCAGATTTCTTTGCAATTAAAGTCGCCCATCATAACTATTCTTCCTCCATCTTCCATTATCTTGTTTAATGTTATCTTTGCTGTTTTTGGAGGCACATAATTTATCACAAATTTTCTGCTCTTCTTATCTCTGTCTTCCACTTCTATCATAATCATCTCTACTGTATTCTTTCCATATATGACACCTTTCACGTTTATATCCTTCTTAGTCAGGAACATAACTCCACCCCCTTGCTTTTTCTCTCTGTTTCTAATCCAATAATTGTATGTATCATGTCCTACACTGTTGGGTGGTAGTGGGCCTTTTAATTTTGTTTCTACAATTCCCATTATGTCTGGTTCTTTTTCTTTCAAATAATCATTCAGCTCATTCAATCCTGTTATTAATCCATCTATATTTGTGTAAGACACTCTTAGTTTTCTGCCACTTCCATTGTGTTCTCTGTTTCCCTTATGTTTTTCTTTTGTATGTCGAACTTCCTTAGTTTCATGTTCACTACTCTCCAATAGAATCTCTCTTTCTCTGACTCCGTTCTGTTCTCGTTTTTTGCCTTAGCTTCCAGTCTTTTCTGCTTTTCTTCCTCTCTTTCCTCTTTATTCATTTCTCTTTTTATCCATATCTTTTTGTATTGTTCACTTGTTGCTAGTTTCCCTGTTTTGGATAAGATATTCTCTGCCGTTGTTTGTGACTTGAATTTAATCTTAATTGGTCTGGTCTTGTCTGTGCTATACTTTCCGAGTCTAAATTTCTCTTCGATTTGTTTCATAATTTCTGGTTCATCTTCCTGAACTGATTCTAGTAATTAGCTTACTTTTTCATTTTCCTCTTTGATTCTTGTGGTTCTATCTGGGTTATGTTTCTCTTCCATTCCTAATATAATTATACATTTCTTTTTGTCTGCTAAGTCTCTTACTATATTCTCCTTCTGTCTCATCACTTTAATAACTGAGTTTTCAGTTTGTTCATTCATTTGCTGTCTGATTATGTCAGTGAATGCAACCTTGCTATTTTCTTGAATTTTTTTCCAACCCTCCTTGTTCTCCATATTATTCTCCTTTAAGACTTTATTCTCATCTTTTACTTCTTTTAACTGTTGTTTTAATTCTTCAATTTCCTTAGTTAAGTTTTTGTTCGCCCTCTCTAGTTCTTCCAATTTTTCAATTCTTCGTAATATACTGTCAACATTACCGAACCTACGCTCCAAGTCCTCGTTCATCTTATCGACCTTCTCTTCTAGTCTTGTCAGTCAGGGGGGGGGGGGGGTTGTGGGGTTGTGTCCCCCCACCCTCTTTAAATCCCTTGAAAATATTCTCATCACTTTCTACTATATTGCTCCTATCTATACCTCTAATCTTCACATTCCTATTAGACATGTCGTCATCATCCAGCTCGTCTTGCGGTCGTTTGTCCACCTTTCGGCGGCCCGTCAGGGCCAATTCCTCCACCTCCTCATTACCTTCCATTTCCCCAGCAATCCCTCCCCCTCTCCTCTTTCCTTACTTTCCCACTACCCCACGAGCAATTTCCCCCCACCCTGCAAATACAAAAAGGCACTTCTCTTTGCGTTGGGATCCACAATCTTCACTTTTCTTCAGAACGTTCTTCAAGCCGTCCATTCGTTGAAAGTGTGTGTGTGTGTGTGTGTGTGTGTGTGTGTGTGTGTGTGTGTGTGTGTGTGTGTGTGTGTGTGTGTGTGTGTGTGTGTGTGTGTGTGTGTGTGTGTGTGTGTGTGTTTGTGTGTGTGTGTGTGTGTGTGTGTGTGTGTGTGTGTGTGTGTGTCTGTGTGTGTGTGTGTGTGTGTGTGTGTGTGTGTGTGTGTGTGTGTGTGTATGTGTGTGTGTGATTCACGTGTTGGACTCGTGGTCGACAGCTATTTCCCTCCCGGAAGAGAGCTCAGAGCTCGTATATGACCGATCTATGTGTAATGCCGTGACTTTACACGCATGCACACCCTGAACTCCCCGCCCACGAGAGTTGGAGTAACAACCCGCAGCGCAGCGATACTGAAATTATTTCAGCCCTGGGCGGGATACGAACCCGGACCTCCGTAGTGGCAGCCGGGAACTCTACCAACTGCGCCACGAGTTGTATGTGTGTGTGTGTGTGTGTGTGTGTGTGTGTGTGTGTGTGTGTGTGTGTGTGTGTGTGTGTGTGTGTGTGTGTGTGTGTGTGTGTGTGTGTGTGTGTGTGTGTGTGTGTGTTTGCCTAGTTGTATCTTACGGGAAGGGTAGTTACACTCTTTGTCCCGTCTCGCAGTGTCTAGTTTGCTCTTAAATTTGTGTATAGTTTTTGTATACATTATAGTTTCGTCCAGTTTGTTCTAGACATCCACCACTCTGTGTGGGAAGCCGTTTTTTCAGATCTCTTCTATAACTGTCCTTTTTTAGTTTCTTTTCATGTCCCCTTGTATTTCTCTTATCCCAATTTAGTAAGTCTTCTCTATCAAGGACTTCTGTGCCTTTCATGATTCTGTACATGGTTAGTAGGTTATCTCTTTCTCTTCTTTGTTCCGGAGTAGATAATTTCAGTTTTGCCAATATCCGTAGTTGCTCTATGGATTCTTTTAATTTTCTTTATATTTTTGTTGGTACTGAGTACCATAGTGTCGCAGCATACTCCAGTCTAGGCCTTATCAATGTGACAAGTATTTCTTTTTTTAACCATTTCTTCGTCTAAATAGGTAAAAGCCACCTTCATTGATCTTAGCAAGTTGCAGGAGTTTTGTTTATCTGTTGATCAGGGACATGTCACTTGTGATGATGACTCCCAGGTCTTTTTCAGATCCTACTTTCTTTACTTCCTTTGTTCCAATTTGATATTGTCCTGATGTATATATATATGTATATATATATATATATACATATATACATGAATATATATATATATATATATATATATATATATATATACAAGCCGCGGGCTTCGCCCTCCCCGGCTTCGCCGGGGGCTTGGCTGCGCAAACAGCGGCCTACGGCCGCAGCTTTCCGCGCTCTAATCCCTCGTTTTCCCCTTCGGCCTCGGCCTCGGGGCGGAACCCCAACACGGGATCCCCAGCACGAAGAAGAACGCGAAGAAGAACGCGAGGAAGAAGAACGCGAGGAAGAAGAACGCGAAGAAGAACGCGAAGAAGAACGCGAAGAAGAACACGAAGTAGAATGCGAAGAAGAACGCGAAGAAGAACGCGAAGAAGAACGCGAGGAAGAAGAACGCGAAGAAGAAGAACGCGAAGAAGAACGCGAAGAAGAACGCGAAGAAGAAGAACGCGAAGAAGAACGCGAAGAAGAACGCGAAGAAGAATGCGAAGAAGAACGCGAAGAAGAACGCGAAGAAGAAGAAGAAGAAGAAGAAGAAGAAGAAGAAGAAGAAGAAGAAGAAGAAGAAGAAGAAGAAGAAAAAGAAGAAGAAGAACGCGAAGAAGAAGAACGCGAAGAAGAAGAAGAAGAAGAAGAAGAAGAAGAAGAAGAAGAAGAAGAAGAAGAAGAAGAAGAAGAAGAAGAAGAAGAAGAAGAAGAGGAACGCGAAGAAGAAGAAGAAGAAGAAGAAGAAGAAGAAGAAGAAGAAGAAGAAGAAGAAGAAGAAGAAGAAGAAGAAGAATACCACCTGACCCCGACTTATCCAAGCGCTTTTTCAAGAATATTTTTAGGACAAAGTGTCACCGAAATACCACCTGTCCCCGACTTCCACAGCGTTTTTTAGAGGAATATTTTTTATTTAGACTTAGATATATACCTTACCTTACCTTAGCGTCGTGCCATATCCTCTTGGACTTCGGCAACCATGGAGCGCCACCGTTCACGGTCCCTAGTTACTTGTAACATCTGTGCTGGTTTGAGTTGTTTTCCCGTCGCCCTCATCAGCCCGTCCATATACTTCTCCCTCTGCTTTCCTCTTGCTCTGTTTCCCTCCACCATTCCCGTCATCACCACTTCTTCCAACCCTTCCTTTCTCATTATATGTCCTAAGAATCGCAATTGTCTTTTCCTTATTGTTGTCATCAATTCCCTATCTGTCTCCATACATATATACACGTGGATATACATATATACATATATATACATATAGAAATATACACGTGGAGTTAAAAACGACAGCATTGTTGTAGTTGCTTAGTTTTTTCTTCGTATTCTCGATTTTCCTGATAAGAGATGAAACGTCGATGTCAAATAAGAACAAATGGAAGAATATAGAGACCTAGTTTCAATTCACCCAGTTAATGGAAAATCTCTTATCAGGAAAATCGAGAATACGAAGAAAAAACTGAACAACTACAACAATGCTGTCGTTTTTAACTCCACGTGTATTACTGAGAACCTGCTCCCCCCCTTTACTAACTTAGATATATATATATATATACACGTAGATGTCGTAACACAGGAGTAAAATAAAACTTAGACCCACTCTCGGAGAAAGATAAGCTGAGATTCAGAGTAAACCGTATATTTCGATTACTAGCTGTGGTCTTCTTTAGCAGTTACGAACTGCTGAAGAGGACCACAACTAGTGGTCGAAATATACTGTTTACTCTGTATCTCAGCTTATCTTTCTCCAAGAATGGTGTTTAAGCTTTATATAAATATATACACGTTACGAACTACTGAAGAGGACCACAGCTAGTGGTCGAAATATACTGTTTACTCTGTATCTCAGTTTATCTTTCTCCAAGAGTGGGTTTAAGTTTTATATAAATATATATATATATATATATATATATATATATATATATATATATTATTTGTATATATGTATATATATATATGTATATATATATATATATGTGTGTGTATATATATATGTATATATATATATATGTATATGTATATATACAGTGTATATATATATATATACATATATATATATATATATATATATATTACTTTTTCCAAATTCCATTATGTTACATTTCTTGATATTGAAGTGTATGTATATGTATGTGTGTGTGTGTATTTACCTAGTTATTTACCTAGTTGTATTATACGGGAAGGGATCTATGCTCGTGATGTCCCGTCTTTGTATCTTTCAGCATCAAGTTTTTTCTTAAAATCTTGAATAGCGTTTGCACACACTGTTTCCTTATCTAATTCATTCCAGGTTTCCAGTGCTGTATGTGGGAAGCTATTTTTTTTTTCAGATCTCTTCTATAGTTACCCTTTTTGAGTTTTGTGTGTGTGTTTACCTAGTTATTTACCTAGTTTATTATACGGGAAGGGGGTTATGCTCGTGATGACCCGTCTTTGTATCTTTCAGCATCAAGTTTTTTCTTAAAATCTTGAATAGCGTCTGGACACAATGTTTCCTTATCTAATTCATTCCAAGTATCCAGTACTCTATGTGGGAAGCTATTTTTTTTTTTTTTTTTTTTTAATCTCTTCTATAGTTATCCTTTTTGAGTTTCTTTTCGTGTCATCTTGTTTTTCCATTGTCCCATTTTAATAAATCATCTCTATCTAGGATTTCCATTCCTTTCGTGATTCTATAGTCAGCAGATCCCCTCTTTCTCTTCTTTGTTCCAGAGTTGGTAGTTCCAATTTGGACAATCTTTGTTCGTATGTTAATTTGTAGAGAGTTGGTGCCAACTTTGTCGTTGCTCTTTGTATTCTTTCTAATTTCCTGATATTTCTTTAGTACTGGGTTTCCATAGTGTTGCTGCCTACTCCAGTTTTGGTCTTATTAGTGTAACTAATGTATTATTTTTAATAATTTCCTCATCCAAGTAGTCAAATGCCACTTTCATTGACCTTAATAGGTGTGTGTGTGTGTGTGTGTGTGTGTGTGTGTGTGTGTGTGTGTGTGTGTGTGTGTGTGTGTGTGTGTGTGTGTGTGTGTGTGTGTGCGTGTGTGTGTGTGCGTGTGTGAGTGCGTGCGTACGTGTGTGTGTGTGTGTGTGTGTGTGTGTGTGTGTGTGTTTGTGTGTGTGTGTGTGTGCGCGCATGTGTGTGTCATGATTTTGAGCTATGCAAGGGTGACTGGTATTAGGAACACCTTAAGCTTAGTGGGTTTTGACTAGGTCGGTCACTTGAGAGGTTTCCGTGACACACCTGGTGGTCTTTGTTTCTGAAGAGTTGATGGACTGTACTTCACCTGTTTTTATTTGCTGTCATAGAAATTTACTATAGGATGCCTTCATGGAATCTTTCATTAATGTTTATTATAAACTTTTGATGTAACTAGTGTTGAGGCTTTCGAAATACCATTTATGAGAGATTATTATCATTATCATGATCATGATCATTATCACGATCACTATCATTATCACTTTCATTATCATTATCGTTTTTGTTATTATTAGTTATTGTTATTTTTATTGCTACTCTTGTTATTATATCTATCATTAATACTATTATCAACATGATTGTCATTACCACTACTAATATTACTATTACTATTATATTTATTATCGTTATCACTGTAATTATCAATAATATATATTTCATTATTAAACAGGAATACTGTTCACTCCACTGTGAACATTTCTGTTACAAAATGACACAGCTTTGCTGTGTAAGGGTAATTGACACTACTATGGGTTGTCCATCCATTTTGTTAGACTGCTATACAATGTGGTTGTTGGCCTCGTACTTCTCTCCGATTCCCAACAGTGACTGTTACCTGCCCCAATAATCCCTAAAGCGCATAGTAGGGCAAATATGACGAATTCGGCCGCAGCTACTCAGCGCCTCCTGGCGTAGACTCTTTACCTTTCTGTATCTATAAACAAAGGGTTTTCCCACTTATAAGGGAGGTAGCCAAGTCAAAAGGCACACATGCACCCACTCCCACCCATTCTACTCCCATCCACCCCCCACCCTTTCCTCCCTCGCATTCTTAGCTCTTCGTGGATGATAGGTCATCCCTGTATCCTGCCCACTGCCCTGAGTAAGAGGCAATGCAGCAAGACACAGTACATCCACAGCATGGTCACTTTATTTAATCGGAGCACCCCCCCCTCTTCTTCCCCCTGAAGCGGAAAATAAAGAAGACGGGGAGAAATCCTTTCGAGCTGCTTCAAAATATCATTCATAAATAACCACTCTCTACTCCCCCCTTCCATGCGCTGCCCCCTCCCTTCTTTGTTTCACAATATCATCTACAGACACGCACTCCCCACTCACTCTATCTCCTGCCTTTTCTCTTCCCTGATCAACATTCCCCTCTTGCTCAAAACCCCTTTCACCTCAGCCATCCATCTCATCCTCTGTCGTCTCCTCAAGTTCACTCCATCCACCTCTGTTTTTCAAACCTCTTTTACTAATTTTTCTTCATTCATTCTTTCTATGCGTCCAGACCACCTCAATCTTTCATCGGCTCTGTCATTACTGTGGCACCCCTTTGGTAATGACAAGGTTAATGAAAGCATAACATGGCAACGTGTCCTACACAATTCGTTGGTGAGAGCACTGCCATCTTCACAGTCCTCTCGATTTTATTTTTGTATAAATTGGTCAATACTTCCTTATGTGGTATCCCTGAAGCTCCAATCTCGCACCCACGTGCCTCTCTTTTTCTTATTTTTCTGAACTAAGGCCATTACTTCAGCTGGGATGGCTTGTGTATAAAACAAAATACTTACATGAATCATCTCTCATGCCTTGTCAGTGGATACCTGGGTATGGTACTTTATTTTTCTGCACCTAACAGCCTGGTTTTACTAGCATCCTGTTACAACCCATTAGTCTCAATCACGATAAAACACTTGTTATTGTTGTACTTAAGCTGTGGCCACTAGGTTAAGCTAAATATAAACAATGCAAACATTAACGATGCAGGGAAAGCTACACATCCAATATGACGGACGGGGATTTACAATGACGTCAGTGCAAAACCTAAATACGATAATTATTGAGGTTACAGATTGTATTCAAGTACATTCTTACAAATAGGTGTTGAGTGGATGGGAGATAGGAGAATGATGGGCGTCGTATGCCTTGGCTAACTATTTCCCTAAAGGACTCCATACACGCTCAGGCGCCTGTCCGGCTAGCGTCCGGTTCAGGCCAGTTTCAGCGTGTATGGCCACATAAGGCGGCCTCACGAACCTGTAGCTGACAGGTTGGCTCCGTCTGGCAGTCTGTTTTAGGCATATTTAAGCGTGTATGGGTACACGAGGCACCCTTTCAAGTCACATCTCTCAATACACCACTCGGCAGCATACCGTAAACATGTCTTTCGTAATGAGCACCAGCTGCACCACTGAAGAAGAGCAGCGATTTTGGAGAGAATTTATTGAGATATGCAGGGAAAATACGTGCCTTTGAATCTATAGGGTATTTAGAGAATGTCCAAAAAAGCAGCGTATGACTTTTTTGTTGAACAATTAAAAGAAAAGGAAGGTGCAGCTACCCGAGATTTAGTGACCAAGGAAATCAACAACAAAAGGAGCTCCTCAAGAGTAGGAAGAGGCTACTGTCTCCCAGCCTGACCGGTCAATACAATACAAAACGATCACCTCTTATGGGCCTAATTTAAACACGAATCTAAACATCGCGTATGTGTAATAAAAATACACCGCAATAGGAATAATTCATAGCAATGGAATGAAAGGATACATACACACCGATTAAGATATTAATCTGGGGATAGCCAAAATAAAAAGATAAGTACTCTGGTATGGCAGAGGATCGTTGATGTAATTTGAATCTTGGCAACAAATACATTACACGTGATCCAAAAGACCAAGGTGAATACACGAACATGCGTACTCAAACACAAAGAGATATAAATGTACACAAATCAGGCTCGCCCAAAATGGCTCGACAAAGAAACTGAAAAAAGTATTGCTAAAAAGAGACAGGCTTATAAGAAATATAAGTGCTCGGGTGCATCTAATGACTATGAAAGTTATGTATCAATACAGAGAGATTTAAAAAAGACAATAAGAAAAAGAAAACGACAATACGAAATGAACATCGCTGAGAAATCCAAAGAGAATTCCAAAGAATTCTATAGTTACATTAGAGATAAAAAGGTTGTTAGGAATCACATTGGTCCACTATTATCTGCTGACGATCAACTTGAATATTCAAGTGAAGGAATGTGTAATATCTTAAACAATTATTTTAGCTCGGTATTCGTAAACGAAACACCTCAAGGTGAATTCCTAACTGAAACCTGTGAAAAGTCTAGGGTAAACTTACTCACTACGGTAAATATAACAAAAGAAAAAATTAAAAGGTGTATAGACAAACTCAAAGTTAATAAAACACCAGGGCCTGACGGTTGGCATCCAAGAATCTTAAAGGAAATGAAAAATGAGATTGTTGTTCCATTAGAAATTATTTTCAAGAAATCCATCATATCCTGAGATGTCCCAAGAGAATGGAAGCTAGCTAACGTTACTCCCATATTAAAAAAATGTGACAAAAATAAACCAAATAACTATAGGCCTATAAGTTTGACTTCAATCGTAGGAAAAATAATGGAAAGTATCATCAGAGATGCTATCGAACATCATTTAGAAAGTAACCGTTTGATAAATGATAGCCAGCATGGTTTCAGACGGAAATGCTCTTGCGTGACTAACTTACTCGAATTTTACAACACAGTTATCTCCAATTATGACAAAAGAAACAATATAGATTTAGTATATCTAGACTTTGCAAAAGCTTTTGATACCGTCCCACACGAAAGACTACTTACTAAATTAGCTTTGCATGGAGTAAGTGGTAGCCTATTAGGTTGGACTAGTAATTGGTTGAAGGGTCGAAAACAGAGAGTTGTTTTAAATGGAAAAACTTCTGGATGGAAAAGTGTTGCAAGTGGAGTTCCTCAGGGTTCCGTTCTTGGGCCACTTCTATTCATAGTATATATATAAATGATATAGACCATGGACTAAAATCTACTGTTTCCAAATTTGCTGATGATACAAAACTGTGCGGAGTGGCAAATGATCACTCAAACCAATTAGATATTCAAGAAGATTTAGATAAATTACAGCAATGGTCTGAAAAGTGGCTAATGAAATTTAACACAAGTAAATGCAAGGTAATGCACATAGGTAAAAATAACAGTAAGTACGATTACAAGTTATTTGGAAATTCGTTAACAAAAGTGGATAGTGAAAAAGATCTCGGCGTAATTATCAGTAACGACCTCAAATCATCCAAGCAGTGTATTTCAGCCTCTGAGAAAGCAAATAAGATTCTGGGACTGATTGCGCGATCTTTTGATTTCAAAAGTCCATCACTCATTAACAAGCTATATAAATCGTTAGTTCGTCCACATTTGGAATATGCTGTTTCCGTATGGTCACCGAATCTCATTAAAGACATTGACAGACTGGAAAAAGTACAACGGCGAGCCACAAAACTGATTCCATATATCAAAAATAAATCATACGAAAATCGACTAAAACAGATGAATCTGTTTTCCCTAAAAAAGCGTAGACTCAGAGGTGACTTGATACAGGTCTTTAAAATTCTAAAGGGAATTGACAACATCAAAAGTGACCAAATTTTACACTGAATGAGAATCAGACAAGAAACAATGGTCTCAAACTGTCCGGAAATAGATTCAATTTGGAAGTAGGTAGAAACAACTTTGCCAACCGTGTAGTTAATGAATGGAATAAACTTCCTGCAGAGGCAGTGCAATGTAGTTCAGTTCGAAGCTTTAAGAATCATTTAGATAAATACCTAAGTAAGATGCTGTAATGATTATGATTTATCTTATATTATTTGTTTTTGTTTTGTTATCATTTGTCTGTCTGATTTTCATTTATTGCTAGTTATATGTCAATTTATTATTATTTACTATTTACCTGTTTGTTTATTATTTAACTATACCTATGCATTTATTATGTATTTTATTTGTTATTTACATTATCATAGTTTTTATTTATTATTTTATTATTAATATTATTACTTTTTTCGCATCCGACCTAGATATGGATCAAAAGGTCTCCTGTCGGCATGCTCCGCCTTTGTAATCCTTTGTAATCTCATCCAGGGTATTTTGAGTTCACTATGAAAAATATACTCGTAGTGATTCATGTGAAAACAACATTTGGGACACTGTAGATCTGACTCAGTCCTCTACAACTAGAATAAGCAAGCTTTAAGCGATTTGTAGGTCACTGCAACAGTTGCAGTCGCAAGTAGGTCTACATCTTCCGTATCCATGGGAGAGGCCATGGTCTTCACTACGCAGTGTCTCGCTACAAATGCCTTGAGGCAGGACTGAATAGTGTGTGGGTAACACCAGACGGCCTGTCCGGCCGGCTGTTCAAGCGGCCGGAGAAGCCACCTGAACGTGTATGAGGCCCTTTATAAAGGGGAAGAACCTTTTTGGTACAGCCACCAACAAAAGCGATGTCTTCTTGGCAGGCCGGGTTCGGCAATTCTTGCTCTGAAAGGTGGTTGCTGGCTTAAATGAGGTAACTGACGCCCGCGGTGGCTGGACTCGCTATTAAGGTCATTCATTTGTAATGCTGAATTACAATCCAACTTGTCTAATACGTGAAGATGCATGTATTAGCCTTACAGTAACTATAATGCAAAATTAAGCAGTATTGTTACATGTACAATACACTAAATGTATCTAATTGGATTGTTCACCGTGTTCAAAATAAAGATTGGTGAGGAAGTGAACTAAGTGATGAAATAAATACAAATCTTATACTATAATATGACATTAACAAATTTCTTCTTAGATTAGAATAAAAAAGATTACCTTTGCAAGTTCGAAGTTTTTATGACTCTTGGAAATCACGGTTACGAAAACTAAACATTATATAAAATGTACGTGATTAGAACTAATTTTTTATTGACGATACTAATAACTAGTTGTTGTTGGCGTTCCCTAGACTGTCTGTCCGAGCAGTCCCGTCTCCCCAAGGAATGCTACAGCCGAAACTGGGTTTTCCCACAAATCCTTTATAGAGTGTATGTTGTGTTGTTTGCGTGCATGATTGTGTATAATGCAGTCTTCCATTATGTGTTGTATGGTATGGGGTGAAGTGTTACATCCTGGGCAGCTGTTCACAATGCGGTCATCCAGCCTCTTCTGGTAGCTTAGAAGTGCTGGGTGGTGGCCGCACCGCAGTCTGGCCAAGTGGACTCTGTCCTGTCATGGGAGAGAGGATTCAGAAGGGTGGATATCAGGGGGTCTGGCATGCAGCAGTGTGTTGTCTTTCAGTGTGTTAATGGAGCGGTGAGTGATATGATTATGAATATGTTTCCGGAGGCTGGTATTTGGTGGTTGTGGAGGAAGAGAAGAGAGTATTTGTGCGTAATAAAGGTCTTTGGGTGTTGTTTTAATGTTTCTTGGTGTGTGTGGGTGTTCTGCTATGTAGTGTAGCGGGTGTGATGTGTTTGTGGTGGCTGCGGCAAGTGTTTGTGTGCCTCTCATGTCGAGGTGGTCCTTGACTTTGAGGACTTTTGTTTCATGGTGTAAATGATCTGTAGGTGTTGTATTTGTGCAGCCTGTAATTGTTTTTAGGGCTTTGTTTTGTATGATTTGAAGGGTGTTGTGGTGTGTCTCACTGAGATTAGGAGCCCATGCAGGACTCGCATAATTCAACACTGAGCGTATGCATTGTTTGTATATTGTTATATTAGTTTCTTTGTTTTGTCCAAATGTTGTTCCAGTGATTGACTTAAGTGCGTTAAGTCTAGGTGTGCATTTGTTTTTTTATGTTTGTGATGTGTTGTTTGAAAGACATGATGTATCGTATGTTACACCAAGAATTTTTGGTGTGTTTGTGTGTGGTATTAGAGTGTTGTTGATGTAGAGATGAGGTATGTATTTGTGTTCTATTGTCCAGTTGGTGAGAAGTGTTGCTGTAGATTTGGTTGGAGCTATTTTGAGTCTGTTTGTGATGAACCATGTGTTGAGTGTATCAAGGTATGGCTGGATTATTTCTGCAGCTTTTTCTGTGTTACGATGTGTGCATGTGATTGTTATGTCGTACTCCGTTCTTAATGTTTCTGATGTGCGATGATTGGACATTATATGACACGTAAGCATTCCTACCTGCCAGATAATTGGCCAGCCATCTTTTGGTGTTATTGTGCAGTCTGTGTTATATATTTTATTTGTTAGGTTGTGGCGGGGGATAGCATCAAAAGCTTTACTAATGTCTAATGTTATGAGAAGTGTTCTGTGGTGGGGCCTATCTGAATTGATGCCATCTAAAATTCTTTGTGTGAGGTTTATCAGAAGAGTGTTTGTGGAGTGTAGTGGCCTAAAACCGTGTTGTGAGTCAGCAAGGGGAATATATGGTGTGACAAGTTGAAGTATTAGGCGTTCAATGACTTTAGAGGGGGTGCAGAGAAGTGTGATTGGGCGGTGCGATGTTGGGATTGTTGGGTCTTTGTTCGGTTTTGGAATGGTGATTATTTTACCATGCTTCCAGATGTCAGGTATAGTGTTGTGTGAATAGCTGTAGTTTGCAATGTTTGTGAGTGCGTGTATACCTTGTGGTCCAATGTGTTTTAGGTGGATGTTGCTTATGTTATCAGGGCCACAAGCAGATGAGTGCTTGAGATTATGTATGAGGTGGAGATGTGTCTAGAGAGTTGATGATAGCAAATACAGTGTTTACGAAAAAAGTCAAGCAGAAGTACACATGGGAGAGGTTGGTGGATGGAAGGGTGGTAGATAGAGCATTAATGGACTATGTAGTGGTAGATAGGAGTATAATAGGAAGAGTTAAGGATGTATATGTTCTAAGGGGAGAGAGTGGGTGAATATCAGATTATTTTCTGGTGGAGGGTAAGTTGAGAGTGGAGAATAGATGGAGAAAGAGGAAAAGGACAAAAGGTAGCGAGGTGCTTTGAGTGAACTGGTTAAATGAGAAAGAAAAGGAGAATGAGTTTAAGAAGAAGCTAAGAGAGGAGTGGGAGGGAGTGAAGGATAGATTAGAACTAGGACTGGAGGAGGAATGGGGATGGTTCAAGGAGGGAGTCACAAGGTGTGCAAAGATGGTGTGTGGAACAAGGAGGACGGGAGGAAATAGAAGGAAGAGTAGTGAGTGGTGGGATGAGGAAACAAAGAAGGTTGTAGAAGAGAAGAAGCATGCAATCACAGATTTGTTTCAAAATAGGACGAGGGAATCATATGAGAGGTACAAAGAGAAGAGAAGTAAAGCATAAGATAAAGGAGGCAAAGAAGAGAGCAGATATGAAATGGGGTAAGAGTGTGACAGAAAATTTTGAAAGTAATACTAAGATGTTTTGGAAAACAATTAAGAGAGGCAAATCAAGTAGAGAAAAAAAAAGTAAAAGGTGTAGATGAAGAGATGATAATGGAAGAGAAGGCAGTAAGAGCACGATGGGCAGAGTATTTTAGGGAATTGCTAAATGTAAAGAAGGATAGGGAGGGAAAGGTAGTTGCAGTAGGAGGTGCTAAGCAAATGACCGTGATGAATAAGGGAAATGGAGGAGAAATAAGGAAGGATGAAGTGAAGGCAGTTGTTAAGATGATGAGAGCAGGTAAGGCACCTGGTCTGGATGGATGTCATGCAGAATGTCTGAAAAAAGGAGGTACAGTGACAGTGGGCTGGCTGGTGAGGTTATTTAATGTTTGTTTAAGAGAGGGTAGAGTGCCGGAGGACTGGAGGAGTGCCTGTATAATTCCAATTTAAAAGGGAAAATGGGACAAGTGTGAGTGTAGTAGTTTCAGAGGGATTAGCTTGTTAAGTGTAGTTGGGAAGGCTTATGGGAGGATCTAGATTGAGAGGATTAGGAGAGGAACAGAGGGAGTAATTGATGTGGAACAGTGTGAGTTTAGGACAGGTAGAGGTTGCGTAGATCAGATCTTTATGGAAAGATAGATATGTGAGAAAGCTATAGGAAAATGTAAGGATGTTTCTTGGATTTAATGAAGCGGCTTGCTGTGTATGTGCTGTGTCTTGCGACACTGCTTCTGACCCAGGGCAGGGATGACCTGTCATCCAGGAGGTGCCAAGATAAGATGGAGGGAAGAGGGTGGAGGGGAGTGGAGTGTGATGGGGATGTAATGGGTGGGAATGGCTTTTATGTCTTTGTTTTTTTGGCTACCTCCCTTGTAACGGGAAAAAGCCTTTGGTATATGTATATATGTATGTACTAATAACTAATGTATATATTTTACTATGGATGCTGTCATCTCATTTCTAAAAAGTAACATCGGCAATCATAAACATCCCCTACAAGACCGGTTACACAGGTTAAGGCGTTATTACACTGGACTATTTTTCCTCCAACCGCCATTGATCGGCGGTACCAATCACCTCCAGAACTAATTCATCCGTAAAATCACTATGGTATATATATTTTTTCTCAACAAAAATACATAGAATGTCATTTGATATGTTGTAGGTAAATGAAAATTCCTCCAGCATATCAGATTCCATTGCGAAAGTTATGGGCTACAAACCTGTTCCAACAATCGGAGAAAAAATAGCCAAGTGTGATAACGTCTTTAGGCTCCCCGGCTGTCACACGTGAAGATGAGGGAGATATGATAGACGGAGATAAAGGGGGAGAGAAAGAAATATAATGGGGAGAAGAGCTAGAGAAAGAGAGAGAGGGGGAGAGGTGGAGAGAGATATGACAGGCGAAAGGGAGAGGAAGAGGGAGAAATATGGGTTTGTTTAAGAGAGGGTAGAGTGCCGGAGGACTGGAGGAGTGCCTGTATAGTTCCGCTTTACAAGGGAAAGGGGGACAAGTGTGAGTGTAGTAGTTTCAGAGGGATCAGCTTGTTGAGTGTAGTTGGGAAGGCTTATGGGAGGGTCTTGATTGAGAGGATTAGGAGAGGAACAGAGGGAGTAATTGGTGAGGAACAGTGTGGTTTTAGGAGAGGTAGGGGTTGTGTAGATCAGATTTTTGTGGTAAGACAGATATGTGAGAAAGCTATAGGAAAAGGTAAGGATGTCTTTTGGGCTTTTATGGATCTGGAAAAGGCTTACGACAGGGTAGACAGGAAGACACTGTGGGAGGTACTGCAGATATATGGGATAGGAGGAAAGCTGTTAAGAGCAGTCAAGAGTTTTTACGAGAGTAGTAGAGCTTGTGTTAGGATTAGAAATGGAGAGAGTGAATGGTTCGAGGTAAAGGTGGGACTTCGTCAGGGATGTGTTATGTCGCCCTGGCTATTCAATCTATACATGGGTGGGGTGGTGCGAGAAGTGAATGCAAGGGTAGTGGGTCAGGGGTTGGAGATGGTTAAAGAAAATGGAGAAAAGTGGGAGATAAGCCAGTTGTTGTTTGCTGACGACACTGCGTTTGTAGCAGGATCAGAGGAGAGATTGAGGAAGTTAGTGACAGAGTTTGAGAAGGTGTGTGAAAGAAGGAAGCTGAAGATAAATGTGGGTAAAAGTAAGGTGGTGAGATGCACAAGGGGAGACAGTGACAGCAGGCTGGAAGTGAGCATTAAGGGAGAGAGACTGGAGGAAGTGGATAGTTTTAGATACTTGGGTGCGAATGTGGCAGGAAAGTGAGGAGTGGAGGTAGAATGTAGATTGAGAGAAGCGAGTAAATGCCTTGGTGGATTAAAAAGTGTAATGAGAAATAGAGATTTGGGAATGGATACTAAGATGAGACTGTATGAGGGAGTGATTGTGCCAACAGCACTGTATGGGGCAGAAACATGGAACATGAGAGAGGAAGAGAGAAGGAGTTTGAACGTGTTTGAGATGAAATGTCTGAGAAATATGATAGGGGCTACTAGGCTAGATAGAGTGAGAAATGAGGAGGTGAGGAGGAGAACAGGGGTGGAAAGGGAGCTGGGAGATAAGGTTGATGAAAGAGTATTAGGATGGTTTGGACACAAGGGAAGAATGAGTGAAGAAAGATTAGTAAAAGAAGTGTGGAAGGCAGAGGTGGAAGAAGTGAATATGAGGGGGCGTCCAAGGATGAGATGGGTGGATGGGGTAAAGGGGCATTACGAAAGAGAGGAGGTAAGACGGGAATGACGGGAGAGGACAGAAGATAGGGGTGAATGGAGAAGCGTTGTGTATGGATGATGCTGTGATGCAGGAGGGGGAGTGGGTGGGGGATGATATGTGAATAAGTATGAATGAGAAAAAAATTGACGCAGCCCGAAGGAATTTCTCTCCGTCTTCTCTTTTTATGAAGCGGCCTTGCTGTAGATGTGCTGTGTCTTACGACACTGCTTCTGACCCAGGGCAGTGGACAGGATTCAGGAGGTGCCAAGATAAGAGGGAGGGGGGAGGGGGGAGGTGGGAGGGGAGTGGAATATGTAGGGAATGAAATTGGTGGGAGTGATTTCTAAGCCTTTTTCTTGTTGGCTACCCCCCGTGTAAGGGGGAAAAATCCTTTGGTATATGTACGTATGTGTATATACATATATGTATACATATATATATATATATGTATATGTATATATATCATATATATATATATATATATATACATATACATATACATATATATATTTACATATATCCATATATATATATAGATACATATAAATATATATATATGCATATATATACATACATATATATATATACATATATATATGTGTATATATATATACATATATATATATATATATATATATATATGTATATATACAGACATATATATATATATATGGAGGTGAGGTGGCAAAATGAAAAATTAGGGCTAGAGTATGGAGCTTTATTCAGAACCTTCCTCAGTGGACTGTCCACTGAGGAAGGCCCAAGAGGTCGAAACGTCTGGTTCTGAATAAAGCTCCATACTCTAGCCTTAACGTTTCATTTTGCCACCTCACCTCCATATTTGTCTGTCTTTATACACACACACACACACACACACACACACCTAGAATAGTGGACAAGATTGAATATAAAACACCAATAGGTAAAAGTGACCACATATTGATTGAACTGGAACTTAATGAAGAAAAATATATGAAAAGAAATGAACAATATAGAAAAGGAAGAATGATGTATGAAAAAACAAACTTTGATAAAATAAGAGAATTCTTCCAACAAGAAAACTGGGAAGAAATATACAAAGAAGAAACATCAGTGGAAGAGAAATGGAATATTTTGACAAAAATTTACAAAAAAGGAGTGGAAAAGTATGTCCCAAGACAAAAACAAGAAAAAGAATATGTAAAATGCTGGTACAACAAAAGTTGTAGGGAGTTAAAAGACAAAAGAGACAAAGCCTGGACCAGATGGAAAAAAGACAGAAGACCTGAAAAATGGAAAATATATACTGGTTATAGAAATGAATATGTACAAAAGTGCAGAGAGGAAAAAAGAAAATATGAAAAAGATGTTATAGAAAAGTGTAAAGATCAACCAAAACTATTCTACAGATTTGTAAACAATAAACTGAAAAACAAACAAGACTTGGAGAAATTAAGACAAGGAGGAGTTGAATACACTGAGGAAATGGAAATGGCTGAAATTATGAACAAACATTTTAAATCAGTGTTTACAAGGGAAAATATACAACCTAAAGAGATTGAGTGGAAAGAAAAAGTCCCCCCTATGGAAGGGATGGAAGTGGCAAGGAATGAAATGTTGACACGCTTGGGTGGTTTTGATGTCGGAAGGTCGCGTGGGCCAGATGAAGTGGCAAACTGGATTCTGAAAGAGTGCAGGAGTGAACTGGCAGACAAAATACATAGCATGATGAGCAGTTCCTTGGAAGAAGGAGGAGTTCCAGAGGATTGGAAGGAAGCAAATATAGTGCCTATATATGGAGGAGGAAATAAGGAAGAACCTACCAACTATGGACCAGTCTCTCTAACGAGTACAATGGCAAAAATTTGTGAAAGAATTATCAGAAGTAGATGGGTAAAATACTTGGAAAGAAACAACGTACTAAATCCAGGGCGGTTTGGATTCGGGCAAGGACGATCGTGCGTCACCAATTTGATGTGTTTCTGTTCAGGGCTGATAGATGTGATACGGGAAAGAGATGGATGGGCTGATTGTGCATTTCTGGACCTGGAAGGAGCTTTTGACGGAGTACCACATAAGAAGTTGCTTAAGAGATTGGAATATGAAGGAGGAATGCAGGGTAAATTGCTGAATTGGATGGAAGACTTTTTGCAGGAAAGAAAAGTGAGAGTGGTGATAGGAGATCAGCACTCAAAGTGGAGTGAAGTGATGGGCGGTGTCCCGCAGGGAACAGTTCTGGCCCCAATAATGTTTGCTGTATATATTAATGATATGGATGAAGGAATTGAAAGCTATATGAGCTTCTTTGCAGATGATGCAAAACTACTGAAAAGAGTGAAAACTGAAGAAGATTGTGAATCACTGCAGAGAGATCTAAATAAAGTACAAGAATGGAGTAGGAAGTGGGAGATGGAGTTCAATACAAAAAAGTGTAGTATAATGGAATTTGGAAAAAGCAAAAACAGAATAACAGGATCATATAATTTGGGAGAAGAAGGAATAAAAAAAGTAGAAAATGAGAAGGACCTGGGAGTCATTGTTATGAATAATATGTCACCTGAGAAACATATGAATAAGATTTTTGGAGAAACTTATAATTTAATAAGAACAATCAAAGTGGCATTTACATACCTGGATGAAGAAATGGTGAGGAAAATCCTAATCACCCTGATAAGACCAAGATTGGAATATGCAGCAACAATATGGTCACCAAGTACAAAAAAATGTATAAAAAAACTTGAAAGAATACAAAGAGCAATCACAAAACTGGCACCAACACTCTCAAAACTATCATATGAAGAGAGACTACAAAAACTTAAACTACAGACACTAGAGCAAAGAAGAGAGCGAGGAGATTTGATAGCTATTTACAGAATCATGAAAGGCATAGAAATTACTGATAGGGAGAATCTGATAAAATGGGATGACAGAAATACAAGAGGACACGGAAAGAAAATAAAAAAAGACAGCTATAGAAGAGATTTGAAAAAGAACAGCTTTCCTCACAGAGTAATAGACAGTTGGAACAAGTTAGATGAGAAAGTGGTGTGTGCAAAAACAATACATGAATTTAAAAATAGTTTAGATAAAATGAGATATGAAGACGGGCCACACGAGCATAGCTCCCCTTCCCGTAAAATACAACTAGGTAAATACAACTAGGTAAATACACACACATATATATATATATATATATATATATATATATATATATATATATATATATATATATATATATATATATATATATGTGTGTGTGTGTGTGTGTGTGTATTTACCTAGTTGTATTTACCTAGTTGTATTTTACGGGAAGGGGAGCTATGCTCGTGGAGTCCCGTCTTCATATCTCATTTTATCTAAACTATTTTTAAATTCATGTATTGTTTTTGAACACACCACTTTCTCATCTAACTTGTTCTCTGTGAGGAAAGCTGTTCTTTTTCAAATCTCTTCTATAGCTGTCTTTCTTGATTTTCTTTCCGTGTCCTCTAGTATTTCTGTCATCCCATTTTATCAGATTCTCTCTGTCAGTAATTTCTATGCCTTTCATGATTCTGTAAATAGCTATCAAATCTCTTCTCTCTCTTCTTTGCTCTAGTGTCTGTAGTTCAAGTTTTTCTAGTCTCTCTTCATATGATAGTTTTGAGAGTGTTGGTGCCAATTTTGTAATTGCTCTTTGTATTCTTTCAAGTTTTTTTATACATTTTTTTGTACTTGGTGACCATATCGTTGCTGAATATTCCAATCTTGGTCTTATCAGGGTGATTAGGATTTTCTTCACCATTTCTTCATCCAGGTATGTAAATGCCACTTTGATTGTTCTTATTAGATTATAAGTCTCTCCAAAAATCTTATTTATATGTTTCTCAGGTGACATATTACTCATAACAATGACTCCCAGGTCCTTCTCATTTTCTACTTTTTTTATTCCTTCTTCTCCCAATTTATATGCTCCTGTTATTCTGTTTTTGCTTTTTCCAAATTCCATTATACTACACTTTTTTGCATTGAACTCCATCTCCCATTTCTTACTCCATTCTTGTACTTTATTTAGATCTCTCTGTAGTGATTCACAATCTTCTTCAGTTTTCACTCTTTTCAGTAGTTTTGCATCATCTGCAAAGAAGCTCATATAGCTTTCTATTCCTTCATCCATATCATTAATATATATAGCAAACATTATTGGGGCCAGAACTGTTCCCTGTGGAACACCGCTTATTACTTCATCCCATTTTGAGTGCTGGTTTCTTATCACTACTCTCATTTTTCTTTCTTGCAAAAAGTCCTCCATCCAATTTAGTAGTTTGCCCTGTATTCCTCCTTCAGTTTCTAATTTCTTAAGCAACTTCTTATGTGGTACTTTGTCAAAAGCTTTCTTTAGGTCTAGAAATGCACAGTCCGCCCATCCATCTCTTTCTTGTATTATATCTATTAGCCTTGAATAGAAACATATTAAATTGGTGACGCATGATCGTCCTTGTCTGAATCCAAATTGCCTTGGATTTAACACTTTGTTTTTTTTCTAAATATTTTACCCATCTACTTTTGATAATTCTTTCACAAATTTTTGCTATTGTACTTGTTAGAGAGACTGGTCTATAGTTGGTAGGTTCTTCTTTATTTCCTCCTTTGTATATAGGTACTATGTTTGCTTTTTTCCAATCTTCTGGAACTTTTCCTTCTTTCAAGGAACTATTTAGTATGCTATGTATTTTGTCTGCCAGTTCATTCCTGCATTCTTTTAGTATCCAGTTTGCTATTTCATCTGGTCCATGCAATTTTCTGACATCAAGATTACTCAAGTGTGTTAATATTTCATTCTTTGTTACTTCTATTTCTTCCATAGGGAGGACTTTCTCTTTCCATTCGTTCTCTTCAGGTTGTATGTTCTCCCTTGTAAACACTGATTTAAAATGTTTGTTCATAATTTCCGCCATTTCCATTTCCTCAGTGTATTCAACTCCCTCCTGTCTTAATTTCTCCAAGTCTTGTTTGTTTTTCAGTTTATTGTTTACAAATCTGTAGAATAGTTTCGGTTGATCTTTACACTTTTCTATGATATCTTTTTCATATTTTCTCTTTTCTTTTCTGCACATTTGTACATATTCATTTCTATAGCAGATATATATTTTCCATTTTTCAGGTCTTCTGTCTTTTTTCCATCTGGTCCAGGCTTTGTCTCTTTTGTCTTTTAACTCCCTACAGCTTTTGTTGTACCAGCATTTTACATATTCTTTTTCTTGTTTTTGTCTTGGGACATACTTTTCCACTCCTTTTTTGTAAATTTTTGTCAAAATATTCCATTTCTCTTCTACTGTTGTTTCTTCTTTGTATATTTCTTCCCAGTTTTCCTTTTGAAAGAATTCTCTTATTTTATCAAAGTTTGTTTTTTCATACATCATTCTTCCTTTTCTGTATTGTTCATTTCTTTTCATATATTTTTCTTCATTAAGTTCCAGTTCAATCAATATGTGGTCACTTTTACTTGTTGGTGTTTTATATTCAATTTTGTCCACTATTCTAGGTTCGGATGTAATTACTAGGTCTAGTTTCGATGGCTCTTCTTCATTTCTATACCTAGTGTTCTCCTGTATCCATTGTGTCATTGTATGGTCAGTAACCATCTCGAGTAGAGCGTTTCCCCATGAGCCGTCTCCACCCTTTACTGTCATTTCTTCCCAGCAGATTTCTTTGCAATTAAAGTCGCCCATCATAACTATTTTTCCTCCCTCTTCCATTATCTTGTTTAATGTTATCTTTGTGTCCTCTAACATACTTTTATGTTCACTCTCTTCCCATGAGGCTGTTTTTGGGGGCACATAATTTATCACAAACTTTCTGTTCTTCTTATCTCTGTCTTCTACTTCCATCATTATCATTTCTACTGTATTCTTTCCATATGTGACACCCTTCACGTTTATATCCTTCTTAGTCAGGAACATAACTCCACCTCCTTCCTTTTTCACTCTGTTTCTAATCCAATAATTATATGCATCATGTCCTACACTGTTGGGTGGTAGTGGACCTTTTAATTTTGTTTCTACAATTCCCATTATGTCTGGTTCTTTTTCTTTCAAATAATCATTGAGTTCATTCAATCCTGTTATTAATCCATCTATATTTGTGTAAGACACTCTTAGTTTTCTGCCACTTCCATTGTGTTCTCTGTTTCCCTTTTGTTTTTCTCTTGTATGTCGACTTTCTTTAGTTTCATGTTCACTACTCTCCAATAGAATCTCTCTTTTTCTGACTCCGTTCTTATCTCGTTTTTTTCCTTTGCTTCAAGTCTTTTCTGTTTTTCTTCCTCTCTTTCCTCTTTATTCATTTCCCTTTTTATCCATACCTTTTTATATTGTTCACTTGCTGCTAGTTTCCCTGTTTTGGATAAGATATTCTCAACCGTAGTTTGTGACCTGAATTTAATCTTGATTGGTCTGGTCTTGTCTGTACTATATTTCCCTAGCCTGAATTTCTCTTCGATTTGTTTCATTATTTCTGGTTCATCTTCCTGAACTGATTCTAGTAATTGGCTTACTTTTTCATTTTCCTCTTTGATTCTTGTGGTTCTATCTGGGTTATGTTTCTCTTCCATTCCTAATATAATTATACATTTCTTTTTGTCTGCTAAGTCTCTTACTATATTCTCCTTCTGTCTCATCACTTTAATAACTGAGTTTTCAGTTTGTTCATTCATTTGCTGTCTGATTATGTCAGTGAATGCAACCTTGCTATTTTCATGATTTTTTTTCCAACCCTCCTTGTTCTCCTTATTATTCTCCTTTAAGACTTTATTCTCATCTTTTACTTCTTTTAACTGTTTTTTTAATTCTTCAATTTCCTTAGTTAAGTTTTTGTTCGCCCTCTCTAGTTCTTCCAATTTTTCAATTCTTCGTAATATACTGTCAACATTACCGAACCTACGCTCCAAGTCCTCGATCATCTTATCGACCTTCTCTTCTTGTCTTGTCAGTCGGGGGGTGGGGGGGGGGGGGGGGGGGGGTGGGGGGGGGGGGGTTGTGTCCCCCCCACCCTCTTTAAATCCCTGGAAAATGTTCTCATCACTTTCTACTGTATTGCTCTTATCTATACTTCTAATCTTTACATTTTTATTAGACATTTCGTCATCATCGGGAGGCCTTTTGTTTACCTTTCGCCTGTCTGCCTGGGCCAAGTCTACTCCTTCCTCATTTCCTTCCATTTCCCTCAGTAATCCCTCCCCCTTTCCTCTTTCCCTACTTTCCTACTACTCCACGAGCAATTTCCCCCCACCTTGTAAAAACAATAGGCACTTCTCTTTGCGTTGGGATCCACAAACTTCAATTCTCTTCAGAACGTCTTCTAAGCCGTCCATTCGTTGAAGTGTGTGTGTGTGTGTGTGTGTGTGTGTGTGTGTGTGTGTGTGTGTGTGTGTGTGTGTGTGTGTGTGTGTGTGTGTGTGTGTGTGTGTGTGTGTGTGTAATAAAACCATTTGGAAAATAAAATGAAGGGTGACCGAACATTTTCGTCTATTCAAGACATTTTCAAGGTACGAATAGACGAAAACGTTCGGTCACCTTTCATTTTATTTTCCACGTGGTTTTATTACACATTTTGTGAATCACGTGTTTTTGTGATTTATTCGCATATATATATATATATATATATATATATATATATATATATATATATATATATATATATGTATGTATATATATATATTTATTATATATATATATACATATATATATATATATATATATATATATATATAAAATCAGCCATCCTGAGTCCACTGCTGAACAAAGGCCTCTTTCACAGCATTCCGTGATTCACATGACCGCACATTTCTCTGCCACGTCACTCCTGCAAACTTCTCAATCTCGTCTCTCCACCTTCTGTCTGGTCTTCCTCTTCCACGCTTCCTATCATGCGGCGTCCACTCAGTAACACATTTGCTCCATCGCTCATCAGTCGTTTATACTAACTTACCTGTCCAATTCCACTTCCTCTCTTTCGCCGCCTCCACAATATATTTCACTCTAGTCTGCTCTCTCACCCAGCTTGCTCTCTTTCGGTCTCTCACCGTTATTCCCATAATTCATCTCTCCATTCTCCTCTGTGCAGTCCTTATCTTTGTTTCCATCGCCTTCGTCAGTCTCCAAGCCTCACACCCGTAGATTATTGCTGGCAGAATGCATTGACTGTAAACTTTACGTTTCAAACAGAAAGGTAGAGAGCCTCTCAGGATTTTATTATATTTACCAAACACTTTCCAACCAATTGTAATACGTCTTTTTATTTCATTATCATGGTCTTTGGTCACTTTCACTATCTGGCCTAAATGATTATACTCTTCAACTTCTTCAAGACTCTCACCAACGATTCTAATATCTTTACTTTGAATTTTCGTGTTGAACATTATTTTGGTTTTGGTCTTATTAATTTTTAAACCTACATTGAGACTTTCCTTGTTTAGATCACTCAGCATATCTTGCAAGTCTTCTGCTTTTTCTGAAATAAGAATAATGTCATCCGCAAATCTTAGGTAGTTCAAATATTCGCCATTAATCTTTAAACCATTATTTTCCTTACTCAACCTTCTGAAAATCTCTTCCAAATAAGCTGTAAATAATTTGGTTGAAATTGTATCACCTTGTCATACTCCTTTCTCGATCTTGATCTTTTCTGTATCTTTATGTAGTCGAATTATAGCGGTACCTTTCGTATAAATATTTTCTAGAGCCCTTATGATCTGTTTGTTTGTACCCTGCTTGCGTAGCGAGTTTAGTATTGCTATTTGTTCTACTGAGTCAAAGGCCTTCTCGTAATCTACAAAAGCTAAACAGAGAGGTATATTGTATTCTGTCGTTTTCTCGATTAGTTGGTTTATCACCTCCAAATGGTCTAGAGTCGAGTATGCGCTTCTAAAGCCTGCCTGTCCTCTCGGTTGGTTTCCATCTAAAACTTGACTTAGTCTATTTGTAAGGATCTTGTAGAATATTTTATATACATTTAGTAGCAAGCTAATCGGTCGATAGTTATTAAAATCCTTCTGTTCTCCTTTTTTATGAAGCAAAATCACTATAGCATTGCACCACGATTCAAGAACGCTTTCCTGACGTAAGCATTGGGTGTACTACTGAGCTAACTTAATATGAACTTCTTTTCCTGCGTCTTTCAAGAGGTCTATCGATATACCATCTCCCCCAGGTGTTTTTCCTCGTTTCATAGCTTTTAGAGCAAATTCTACTTCTTCCTTTGTAATATCTGGTACACTACTAATGTCTACACATGAATTTACTGACTCAACTACGGCCTTTGACGAGTAAAGCTCTTGGTCAAATTCTTCTACTCTTTTTACCATTCTGTCCCTGCATTTAATGATGTCTCCATTTCTATCTTTCAAACATATCATTTGCTGTCTTCCTAACGTATGTTTGCGCTCGGTTACTTTAATATTTTTACCTTTCCAAATAGTTTCCTCTATTTCATCCATGTTTCTCTTTCTTTTCTCTGATGTGTGCCTTCTGTTGATAAGCTTGTTTAGTTCTACTCTTTCCATTTTGTCTCTCCTGCTATTAATCTGCATGGTCCTTCTTCTTTTAATTAGGTCATTTGTAGCTTTGGAGTATTTGTTTTACCTAATATTTTTTGTACTTCCTACTTTATCTGCCGATTCCCTAATGATATTCACTAAATTCAAAACAATATCTTCCACGCTGTCCTCCTTAGTTCTTAGAGCTTCGAATCTATTTTTAATTTCTAACTGAAATTCCTTCTTATTATCCTTAACCTTTGCAAGACTTATTTTCTTTCTTAAAATTAGTTTATTCTTCTCGGCTCTGAAATTGAACTTAGCTGTGCAGCCTACCATTCTATGGTCACTACCTATGTTGACTTTATTTATCACCGTAACATTGCTAACGCTCTTGCTCTCATCTCCTAATACGAAGTTTTCTTAATGGTGTGATCATATTGAAAAGCTACTTTGATATCCAATTTCTTGAGCAGGTTGACAATACTAAGAACATTTTCATGAAAAGGAAAAACAAGTTTATGGTTTCCTTGTTCTTGATTGCAAGCTTTGTAAAAGCGTTTCTTGGCGGTATTGTGACATTGATTAAGAATATGAGTGGGATATTTGAACTTTTCCCCAATATTCCGGATAGTTCTACCTATGTCGGTCAGTGCTATGATGGAGCGGCAGTTATGTCGGGTTGCACCAATGGGGTCCAAGAAAGATTCAGAAGAGATGTTTCACAGGCTGTATACATCCACTGCTATGATCATAGTTTTAGTTGATTGTGTAAACAATATAAGGTCAATCTCTGAGTTTTTCTCCTCGTCGGTGGTGCATCAGGAATTTCTAAAATTCCAAAAGGTGCTGAACCCAAAAAGACAACATATAGAACTCAATCGGTTATCGGACACCAAATGGGCATGCCAACACTCAGCCTGCCAAGCTGTTAAGAGGACCTTGCCTGCCATCGTTGCAACCCTAAAACATCTAATGGAAGGGGAACATGTGGACAGGGCCAGTGGAGCAAGGTCACTCACTGCCCTTCTGGATCACCATTTTGTGACGAATCTGGTGTTCATGGAGAGTTTGCTGCATTTGACGAAAACCTTGTCAGATCAACTCCAGTCCCCCGATCTCCAGCTTGCCTCAGCAGTTGATTTGGTTGAAGCGGTGATGTCTAATCTCACAGAGATTAGAAACGAAGAGAGCTGGGAGCAACTACGAAATCATGCTGAAGAATTGTGCCAGACTGTAGGGATTCGCAGACAACTTGCGCGTCAGAGGCAAAGAGCAGCCCCACGATACTTGGATGAGTTTGTCATAACATCCGGCATAGGACAAGATGATGATTCGAATGACTCCGATGTTACCAAGAGACGGATTTACCAAGAGACGGATTTACTCCGGCGATGCATGTCAGGTACTTATTGGAGTATCTGCCCTCAACCCCAATCATCCAACCTTTTT
>NC_134802.1:6082618-6110118 GCF_046742065.1 Oratosquilla oratoria | reverse complement strand
ACAAACTCAAACTCGCCCTTACCTTTCAACTTAGTTTCACTCAATGCCAACACATCCATCTTTCTCCTCACAAACATACTGCCTATATATTCTCTTTTACTCTAATCTGTACTACACCCACGCACATTAAAAGACCCAAACCTTAGGGTTCTGGTTGGAAAACTCCTCCCAGACCCTCTTATGCCTTTGCATTGTTTAGGAATGTCCCCTCTGGGGCTACAGAGAGTAAGATGCCTAGTCCTATCCCCGTCCATTTTTTTTTTTTTCGCCTTTTATGATTCAAATAGGAACACTCGGTGGACTTTAATGGACTAAGGAAAAGACAGTTGCGATTCTTAGGACATATAATGCGGAGGGAACGGTTGGAAGAGGTGGTGATGACTGAATGGTGGAGGGAAGGAGAGCAAGAGGAAAGCAGTGTATATGGACGGGCTGATGAGGACGACGGGAAAACAAATCAAACCAGTACAGATGTCACAAGTAACTAGGGACCGTGAACGGTGGCGCTCCATGGTTGCCGAAGTCCAAGAGGATATGGAACGACGGTAAGGTAAGGTAGTAGTGGTAACAAAGAGAAGGGTAGGGATTGTTCTGGATGTACATGTTCTTAGGGAAGAGAGTGAGGGAATATCAGATAATTTCTTGGAAGGTAATTTGAGAGTGGAGGATAGATGAAGAAAGAGGAAAGGGACAGAAGGTAGGGGGGTGCTTAGAGTAAACTGCTTCAATGAGAAAGAAAAGGAGTATAAGAAGACGCTGAGAGAGGAGTAGGAGGGAGTGAAGGACAGGGTAGACCTAGGAGTGGAGGAGGAACGGAGATATTTCAAGGAGAGTCAAAAGGTGTGTAAAGATGGTGTGTGGAACAAGATAGGAGGAAATAGAAGGAAGGGTAGTGAATGGTGGGATGAGGAAGAAAAGAAGGTTGTATAAGAGAAGAAACAAACAGTCACAGATTGGTTACAAAATAGGACGAGAGAATCATATGAGAGGTACAAAGAAAAGAAAAAAGAAGTAAAACATAAGATAAAGAAGGCAAAGAGGAGAGCAGATATGAAATGGGGTAAGAGTATGACCAAATTTTTTAAAGTAATAAAAAAAAATGGAAGGAAGTTAAGAGAGGAAGAGGTAAATCAAGTAGAGAAGAAAAGGTAAAAAAGGTGCAGATGGAGAGATGATAATGGAAGAGAAGGCAGTAAGAGGAAGATGGGCAGAGTATCTTAGGGAGTTGCTAAATGTGAAGGAGGATAGGGAGGTAAAGGTAGTTGCACTAGGAAGCGCTAAGGAAATGACAATTATGAATGAGGAAAATCAAAGAGAAATAAAGAAAGATGAGGTGAAAGTAGTTATTAAGATGATGAGAGCAGGCAAAGCACCTTGGTTAGATGGGTGTCATGCAGTGTCTAAAAAAGGGAGGTACAGTGATGGTGGACTGGCTGGTGAGGTTGTCTAATGTTTGTGTAAAAGAGGGTAGAGTGCAGGAGGACTGAAAGAGTGCCTGTATAGTTCCACTTTATAAGGGAAAAGGAGACAAGTGTGAGTGTAGTAGTTTCAGAGGGATCAGTTTGTTGATTGTAGTTGGGAAGGCTTATGAGAGGGTTTTGATTGAGAGGATTAGGAGAGGAAGACAGGGAGTAATTGGTGAGGAACAGTGTGGGTTTAGGACTGATAGGGGTTGTGTGGATCAGATTTTTGCGGTAAGGCATATATGTGAGAAAGATATAGGAAAAGGTAAGGATGTTTTTGGGCCTTTATGGATTTAGAAAATGTTTATGACAGGGTAGACAGGAAGGCACTGTGGGAGGTATTGTAGGTATATGGGATAGAAGGAAAGCTGTTAAAAGCACGCAAGGTTTTTTTTTACGAGAGTTTGAATTAGAAATGGAAAATGTGGTTTGAGGTTAAGGTGGTACTTCGCAAGGGATGTGTTATGTCGCCTTGGCTGTTCAATTTAAGTATGGGTGGGGTGGTGCGAGAGGTAAATACAAGGGTAATGGGTCAGGGATTGGAGATGGTTAAAGAAAATTGAGAAAAATTGGAGATAAGCCAGTTGTTGCTTGTTGACGACACTACGCTTGTAGCAGGATCGGAGAGATTAAGCAAGTTAGAGACGGAGTTTGGGAAGGTGTGCGAAAGAAGGAAGTTGAAGATAAATGTGGTTAAATGTAAGATGATAGGTACTTGGGTGGGAATGTGGCAGGAAAGGGAGGAATAGAGGTGGAGGTAGAATGTATATTGAGAGAAGCTAATAAATGCCTTGGGTGATTGAAAAGTGTAATGAGAAATAGGCATTTGGGATTGGATGCTAAGATGAGGTTGTATAAAGGAATGATTGTGCCAACAGTACTGTACGGGGCAGAAACATGGAACAGAAGTGAGGTAGAGCGAAGGAGTTTGAATGTGTTTGAGATAAAATGTCTGAGAAGTATGATAGGGGTTACTAGGCTAGATAGAGTGAGAAATGAGGAGGTGAGGAGGAGAACAGGGGTGGAAAGGGAGTTGGGAGATAGGGTTGATGAAAGACTTTTGGGATGGTTTGGATACATGGAAAGAATGTGAAGAAATATTAGTAAAAGAGGTGTGGAAGGCAGAGGTGGAGGTAATGAACATGAGGGGGCGACCAAAGATGAGATAGATGAGATAAAAGGTGCATTGGCAATGTCTGTTGAGGAAGAAAGGGAAAAGACAGAAGATAGGGGTGAGTGAAGAATGGTGCTATAATGCATGGAAGGGAGTGGGTGATGGGGGTGAGAGTAAGTGTGAATATTTTTTTGACGCAGCCCGGAAAATATTTCTCGTCGCCTTTTCCTTTTCTGTATGAGGGGATGGAGAGGGGGGGGGGTCGTCGATTAAATGAAGTAGTCTTGCTGTGGATGTGCTGTGTCTTGCTACATTGCTTCTGACCCAGGGCAGTGGGCGAGATGCAGGGATGACCCGTCATCCAGGAGGAGCCAAAATAAGATGGAAGGAGGAGTGAGTGAATAGGAGTGGAGTATGTGGGGATGGAATAGGTGGGAGTGGATTTTATGCCTTTGTTTTTTGGCTACCTCCCTTGTAAGGGGGGGAGGGAAGCCGTTGGTATATGTATGTATATGTATGTAAATTACAGATAGATTACTAGAGCAAGCGAATGGGTTTAATGGATTTTTCCATTTACATGCCATAGCACTGCTGCAATGGCATCACTTCCATGCAATTTTCTTTACGTGTATGGTAATGGCAGATCATTAACAGAAATATAGAATGAGCAATAACAGCACAAAACAAAATAATAATAATTTCTGTTCTCTAGCTGGTAATGTATGTATGTATTCAATCACTCGGTACTCCAACTACGATCAAATATATTAATTATATATATCATTCTCCGGAGTAACAGCAATATAAATAAATGTCTGTTTTCAATACAATGATACGCGTTAATCGAGATATGAATAAACTCAGAGATACGACGCGATTGCACTAATGACTGTAAACTTTGCAAAAACGGAGTTGTGATATCTTATCTACTTCCCTAATACTCTCTACACACAAGATTCCTGGATTTCAGTTTGTTAAATATTCCATCCTTCAAGATCCATCATTACGTAGACTTTCATTGGTATTTTCTTTTTAAGCGCACACCTACGCGATATAGCAATAGAAATTTAAATATCAATTTTGTAAATTATAGTACATCAACGTAATATACGTTTTTCTTGGCTGAAAGAAAGAAAGAAAAAATTCAGAACAAATACACTACCGAATGGATCTTCGACGATAAGTTCGAGACGCCTTGTAAATGTTAATTTGACGATGGCGTTGACGTTGTGTACCGGGTGTTCTCCCACTCCAAGTGACGTCACCACGCTTCATTTTTTAAACAGCACTACGGAGCTGAGCTTCATGCACTTATTCAAGCTATGAAACTCCTTTACACCCATCAGTCCGATCGTATGCCAAAGCTCACCGTCACCATCCCTGATGACGACGACCCTGATGACCTCTAGAATTACAGGCACCGAATAACTAAAAGTAGCTTAAGTTAGGTTAGGTTAGATGAATTTATCATACTTTAATTTATCAACTCCGCATCTATCAAAACAAAGATGGGGTCTCAAACAGTAGCCGCGGCTCCGTTCGTTAGTGTATCCCTTTTAGCTTAAATTTCTTTTATTGATTTCCGCTAAGAAAAATTAATATTACGTTCATGTATTACAATTTATAAAATTAATATATAATTTTCTATTGTTATATCGCATAGGTGTGTACTTCTAAATTTTTACCTTTTCACTACTACTGAAAAGTAAAATAAACGATAGCTGAATTATGAAACCATAGGCTTTATCTTAGCTACCTTCATTTGCCCAGGGAGTCGTTACAATTTATATCTTTATTATATAATGCCAAATTATTTGATTTGGGAGAATCCTTTACTCTTCAACTAACCCGGTGAGTAGTGTCATTGCAGTTAACAATTCTATTCTAGAGAACACACCACACGATTTAATTCGGTAGAGATTTCGAAACACTCCTCAGATGGTACCTATGTAGCCGGCTGAGAGTCGGCGGGCCTCCTATTCGTTGCTATCTGCTTTGCTATACCACCTCCCTCCTCCCTCCTTACCTGCAGAATGATTGTTTTGATAATCCAGTGGGTAGTGGTCATCACTTGGCATTTGATCACCACGCGGATCGACGACTGGAACGTGGGCTGCGGCGGCCGTTAGAGCCATAGGCTGCAGGGGGTCGTGTTCATAGACCGTTTCACTGACTGGCGCGTCGGCAGTATAAGGGTCGGCGCGAAGGTACCCCCTAGGACGCGTTCCTTTGATCTGTGGATCCCAGAAGATGATGTAATACAGGGACAGAAGCACTCCTGCACCTGACACCCCAGACACGTAGGCCATCACAGTGATGATTCGGATAATCTTCTTGGTGAAAGCCGCTTTTTTATCGAGATTAGTCTCGGTTTTCTCTGATTTTGCGTCTTTGGAATCCTCCGCCGTCATTGTTCTGAGTAATTACTTTTAGAAGACTAATTTCCCGATGAGCCAGCCAACAATTGGCGCTTGGAGTAACCGGTGGACACTCGATGCTATTGAACACCGCTACCACGCAGGAATGAAGCCCTGGAACTGAAGCCGGCCTTCATATAGTCGCTCTGACTCTCACCTCTGACTGACTCGTTTCACGGGAACAAATTAAGACGCAAATGTTGTCGACTTAGAAGCCTTGTGTGTGCGCGCGTGTGTATGTGTGTGTGTGTGGTGCAATGTGAGTGCATGTGTGCATGTGTGTATGTATATATGTGCGTGCGAGTGTGTGTGTGTGTGTGTGTGTGTGTGTGTGTGTGTGTGTGTGTGTGTGTGTGTGTATTCACTTGGTCTTTGGATCACGTGTTGGACTCGTGATCGACAGCTATTTCCCTCCTGGAAGAGAGCTCAGAGCTCGTAGGTCCGATCTATGGGTAATGCTATGACCTTGCACACACACACACCCCCAACTCCCCGCCCACGAGAGTTGGAGTAACACCCCTCAGCGCTGCGATACTGATATTGTTTCAGCCCCGGGCGAGAGTCGAACCCAGACCTCCGTGTGTGTGTGTGTGTGTGTGTGTGTGTGTGTCGTGCCGTGCTTGTGTATTGTGCCATGTGTGTGTGTGTATCTGCGTGCGTACGTGCGTGAGTGCGTGCGTGCGTGTGTGGGATTTACTTTGGTCTTGGATCACGTGTCGGACTCGTGATCGACAGCTATTAACCTCCCGGACGAGACCTTACACGCACGCACATCCCCAACTCCCCGCCCACGAGAGTTGGAGTAACAACCCGGAGCGCAGCGATAATGAAATTATTTCAGCCCTGGACGGCATTCGAACCCGAACCGCCGTAGTGGCAAGCGAGAACCATTGCGCCACGAGTCGTGTGTGTATTTACCTAGTTGTATTTACCTAGTTGTATTTTGCGGGAAGGGGAGCTACGCTCGAGATGTCCTGCCTTTGTATCTCGCAGAGTCTAGTTTGCTTTTAAACTCATGAATGGTTTTTGCGCACACTATTTCCTTGTCCAGTTTGTCCCAAGTGTCTACCACTCTATGTGGAAAACTGTTTTTCTTCATATCTCTTCTGTAGCTATTTTTTCTTTTCTTTCCATGTCCTTCTGTGCTTCTCCTGTCCCAGTTGTGTGTGTATTTACCTAGTTGTATTTACCTAGTTGTATTTTACGGGAAGGGGAGCTATGCTCGTGGGGTCCCGTCTTCATATCTCATTTTATCTAAACTATTTTTAAATTCATGTATTGATTTTGCACACACCACTTTCTCATCTAACTTGTTCCAACTCTCTATTGCTCTGTGAGGAAAACTGTTCTTTTTAAAATCTCTTCTATAGCTGTCTTTTTTTATTTTCTTTCCGTGTCCTCTTGTATTTCTGTCATCCCATTTTATCAGATTCTCTCTATCAGTAATTTCTATGCCTTTCATGATTCTGTAAATAGCTATCAAATCTCCTCTCTCTCTTCTTTGCTCTAGTGTCTGTAGTTTAAGTTTTTGTAGTCTCTCTTCATATGATAGTTTTGAGAGTGTTGGTGCCAGTTTTGTAATTGCTCTTTGTATTCTTTCAAGTTTTTTTATACATTTTTTTGTACTTGGTGACCATATCGTTGCTGCATATTCCAATCTTGGTCTTATCAGGGTGATTAGGATTTTCCTCACCATTTCTTCATCCAGGTATGTAAATGCCACTTTGATTGTTCTTATTAAATTATAAGTTTCTCCAAAAATCTTATTTATATGTTTCTCAGGTGACATATTATTCATAACAATGACTCCCAGGTCCTTCTCATTTTCTACTTTTTTTATTCCTTCTTCTCCCAAATTATATGATCCTGTTATTCTGTTTTTGCTTTTTCCAAATTCCATTATACTACACTTTTTTGTATTGAACTCCATCTCCCACTTCCTACTCCATTCCTGTACTTTATTTAGATCTCTCTGTAGTGATTCACAATCTTCTTCAGTTTTCACTCTTTTCAGTAATTTTGCATCATCTGCAAAGAAGCTCATATAGCTTTCAATTCCTTCATCCATATCATTAATATATATAGCAAACATTATTGGGGCCAGAACTGTTCCCTGCGGGACACCGCTTATTACTTCATTCCATTTTGAGTGCTGATCTCTTATCACTACTCTCATTTTTCTTTCTTGCAAAAAGTCTTCCATCCAATTTAGCAATTTACCTTGTATTCCTCCTTCATATTCTAATTTCTTAAGCAACTTCTTATGTGGTACTTTGTCAAAAGCTTTTTTTAGGTCTAGAAATGCACAATCAGCCCATCCATCTCTTTCTTGTATTATATCTATTAGCCTTGAATAGAAACATATTAAATTGGTGACGCATGATCGTCCTTGTCTGAATCCAAATTGCCTTGGATTTAGTACGTTGTTTTTTTCCAAGTATTTTACCCATCTACTTTTGATAATTCTTTCACATATTTTTGCTATTGTACTTGTTAGAGAGACTGGTCTATAGTTGGTAGGTTCTTCTTTATTTCCTCCTTTATATATAGGTACTATATTTGCTTTTTTCCAATCTTCTGGAACTTTTCCTTCTTTTAAGGAACTGCTTATTATGCTATGTATTTTGTCTGCCAGTTCATTCCTGCATTCTTTCAGAATCCAGTTTGCTATTTCATCTGGTCCATGCGATTTTCTGACATCAAAATTACCCAAGTGTGTCAATATTTCATTCTTTGTTACTTCTATTTCTTCCATAGGGGGGACTTTTTCCTTCCACTCAATCTCTTCAGGTTGTATATTTTCCCTTGTAAACACTGATTTAAAATGTTTGTTCATAATTTCTGCCATTTCCATTTCCTCAGTGTATTCAACTCCTCCTTGTCTTAATTTCTCTAAGTCTTGTTTGTTTTTCAGTTTATTGTTTACAAATCTGTAGAATAGTTTTGGTTGATCTTTACACTTTTCTATAACATCTTTTTCATATTTTCTTTTTTCCTCTCTGCACTTTTGTACATATTCATTTCTATAACCAGTATATATTTTCCATTTTTCAGGTCTTCTGTCTTTTTTCCATCTGTTCCAGGCTTTGTCTCTTTTGTCCTTTAACTCCCTACAACTTTTGTTGTACCAGCATTTTACATATTCTTTTTCTTGTTTTTGTCTTGGGACATACTTTTCCACTCCTTTTTTGTAAATTTTTGTCAAAATATTCCATTTCTCTTCCACTGTTGTTTCTTCTTTGTATATTTCTTCCCAGTTTTCTTGTTGGAAGAATTCTCTTATTTTATCAAAGTTTGTTTTTTCATACATCATTCTTCCTTTTCTATATTGTTCATTTCTTTTCATATATTTTTCTTCATTAAGTTCCAGTTCAATCAATATGTGGTCACTTTTACCTATTGGTGTTTTATATTCAATCTTGTCTACTATTCTAGGTTCAGATGTAATTATTAAGTCTAGCCTCGATGGTTCTTCTTCATTTCTATACCTAGTGTTCTCTTGTATCCATTGTGTCATTGAATGGTCAGTAATCATCTCAAGTAGAGCATTTCCCCATGAGTCATCACCACTCTTTACTGTCATTTCTTCCCAGCAGATTTCTTTGCAATTAAAGTCGCCCATCATAACTATTCTTCCTCCGTCTTCCATTATTTTAGTTAATGCTATCTTTGTGTCCTCTAACATACTTTTATGTTCACTCTCCTCCCATGAGGCTGTTTTCGGAGGCACATAATTGATCACAAATTTTCTGCTCTTCTTATCTCGGTCTTCCACTTCTATCATAATCATCTCTACTGTATTCTTTCCATATATGACACCTTTCACGTTTATATCCTTCTTAGTCAGGAACATAACTCCACCCCCTTGTTTTTTCTCTCTGTTTCTAATCCAATAATTGTATGTATCATGTCCTACACTGTTGGGTGGTAGTGGGCCTTTTAATTTTGTTTCTACAATTCCCATTATGTCCGGTTCTTTTTCTTTCAAATAATCATTCAGTTCATTCAATCCTGTTATCAATCCATCTATATTTGTGTAAGACACTCTTAGTTTTCTGCCACTTCCATTGTATTCTCTGTTTCCCTTATGTTTTTCTTTAGTATGTCGAACTGCTTTATTTTCATGTTCACTACTCTCCAATAGAATCTCTCTTTCTCTGACTCCGTTCTTTCCTCGTTTTTTGCCTTAGCTTCAATTCTTTTCTGCTTTTCTGCCTCTCTTTCCTCCTTATTCATTTCTCTTTTTATCCATACCTTTTTATATTGATCATTTGTTGCTAGTTTCCCTGTCTTGGATAGAATTTTCTCTGCTGTTGTTTGTGACCTGAATTTAATCTTAATTGGTCTGGTCTTATCTGTACTATATTTTCCGAGTCTGAATTTTTCCTCAATTTCCTTTATAATTTCTGGTTCATCTTCCTGGACTAATTTTAATAAACTGCTTACTCTTTCATTTTCCTCCTTGATTCTTGCGGTTCTATCTGGGTTATGTTTCTCTTCCATTCCTAATATAATTATACATTTCTTTTTGTCAGCTAATTCTCTTACTATATTCTCCTTCTGTCTCATCACTTTAATAACTGAGTCTTCATTATGTTCTTTCAATTGCTGTTTGACTATGTCAGTGAATGAAACCTTATTCCCTTCTTGAGTTATTCTCCAATTTTTAGCTTCTGTAGCTATTTTCTCTCTGTTTTCATTACTATTCTTCTTCAATTTCTCATTCTCCTCCTTTACATTTCCTAACTGTCTTTTTAGGTCCTCTATTTCTTCAGTTAAGTTTCTGTTAGCCTTCTCTAGTTGTTCCAACCTTTCAATTCTTTGGAAAATGGAGTCTACGTTACCTAACTTACGCTCCAAGTCCTCGATCACCTTATCAACTCTCTCCTCTAGTCTTATCAGTCGGGGGGGGGGGTTGTGTCCCCCCCACCCTCTTTAAATCCCTGGAACATATTCTCGTCACTTTCTTCTGTATTGCTCCTCTCTATACTTCTAATCTTTACATTTTTATTTGCCATTTCGTCATCACTGAGCTGGTCCGGTGGTCGTTTCATGTTGACCTTACGCCCGTCTGCCTGGGCCAAGTCCTCCACATCCTCATTTCCTTCCATTTCCCCAGCAATCCCTCCCCCTCTCCTCTTTCCTTACTTTCCCACTACCTCACGAGCAATTTCCCCCCCCCCTGCAAATACAAAAAGGCACTTCTCTTTGCGTTGGTATCCACAATCTGCACTTTTCTTCAGAGCGTTCTTCAAGCCGTCCGTTCGTTGAAAGTGTGTGTGTGTGTGTGTGTGTATGTGTGTGTGTGTGTGTGTGTGTGTGTGTGTGTGTGTGTGTGTGTGTGTGTGTGTGCGTGCGTGCGTGCGTGTGTGTGTGTGTGTGTGTGTGTGTGTGTGTGTGTGTGTGTGTGTGTGTGTGTGTTTACCTAGTTTGTATTATACGCAAGGACTACTATTACACAGGACGTGCGCACCCAGACCCCTGGGTCCGCTAGCGGAGGCCATTGTTTCTTTGTAACCTAACATTTTATATTGGACAAATATATCAAAACTAGAAACCTAAAATTGTATATAGGACAAATATATCAACTATTGACTTATTCAATGCAGTATAAGTTAATATAAACTTTTACAGTGAAATAAGAAACTATTTTTAAGGCACTATTATGCTTTGAAATGCCAATTTTAGCCGGACTTAACATGTATCATTGTATGAGGTTAGTGGACACCAGGGTTGGCGATTTTTCTTCTTTTTTTTTTTTTTTATCTTTTTAAAGAAAATCATTATTTACATTAATCTTTATTTACATTAATCATTTATTTACATTAATCATTATTTACATTTGAGTTCATTGTCTTGAAAAGGAAGACCAATTTGGCTGCCTTCTCATTACCGAGGCGGTTATTTAATTTTGTGTGTACAAGGCCATAGGAGGAGAAAACTCTTTCAACTCCTGATGATGAGGCTACTGCAGTTAGGAATTGACGCACTGATAACATAATATCACTGTCCAACATGGGTGTATGTGAGTCCCACCACTCAATAGCTGTCAGAGTCTTGGTCACAGACTCAGTAAACTTGGACGCCTGGAAAGGAGGTGATTTTACCTGAAACTTCATAATGACAGGAACAAGTGTTATATATTTCTCATTGGCATACTCCATAGTAATATTCACCTCTTCTGCACTGAGCATTTTCCCTTGAAGTGTTGGATAAAGCATGTTGGCAAGTATGTGAGCTTTGGTGATAAACTGTTCATAGCTTTTTTTCACCAGTTTTTCAGCTTGATTATTGTTTGTGAAATGGCCAAGTGATTTCTTCCAAACATCTACCGCTTGAGCAATAGTGCACTTGTCACTCTGTACCTCATCTAGAGCCTTTATTATTGGCTGTAATCGATCCAGTAATTCCTCAGCCGAACGTTTTAGGCCTAAATTTGATACTTTGTTTCTTACTTCAGGATCAATAGCTTCCCTGTTGACTTCACAGATCTTCATTAGAATTGGCCAGTTATTTATATAGGCCTTGAGACAGTCTGACATTGTGTTCCACCTTGTGTCCTGGGGCATGACTAGACACTGATCACCTTCCTGCCGATACTTTGAAGCAGCATAATGATTATTTCTAAAATATTTAACTATATGGACCACATGTTGTTTTACATTATCATGTGAGGACGATATGCTTAGGTTCGCTCGATTCCTCCAAGAGTTTTCTCATCTTGGTGACATTTGCTGCATTGTCTGTCACAACACTTCCAATGTGACAACTAGAATCTTGTTCAGCCTTCTTGATCGAATTTTGTACAAGTTGTAGAAGATATTCAGCAGTGTGAGGTTTCCCTGATGTGTCTATTGTGTCAACTAAATAAATCTGACCAGTGGATGTTGTTAGAGTGACACATATTATGGGCTCATTACACAGGCCTGCGTTTGAAAAAAAATTCTGTTCCTGCGGTTTTCTTTAGTGATTCCTAACGAAATTGTTCTCCTAAATTGAAATATGACATTCATTTTGCTCAATCAGGTCTGGTTTTTGAGATACAGCGCACTACTGTTTTTAGAAAAGGGCCATTTTTGAAAAAATCCCTTATTTATATAAAAGTTATTTAATAAATTACAATTACTTGTAATAAAAAAAATACCGACTCAATTCGACTTTCTTTTAATTAATTTTAAACTTACAGACTACTTATGAGCTTACCCAGGAGTGCAAAGAAACTATTTTCCAAGAAAAGAAGTCCTTGATGACTTCCGCTTGTGAAGCGATGTTGGTTCGTCGCGTTTAAGACACCAGCAATAGTCAGCTAACATGTTGATGTCCCAGCGTCCTTGATATCTTGTCTCCATCGTCTTTATGTCTTGGTGAAATCTTTCTCCTTGTTCCTCGCTATAATCTCCACAGTTTGCCGGAAAATAGTCAAGATGTGACTGGAGAAAATGCATTTTTATCGACATGCGAGCTCCCATTTTTTCCAAGCTTTTCATAAGCTCATTTACATGTGAGATATATTCTGAGCTTCTTTTATTTCCCAGAAAACCGTCGATTACTTTACTAAACGCTCGCCATGCTTCTTGTTCACTGGCTTCCATATTGGTGTAAAAATGCTTGTCCTTTAACAGAGTTCTAATTTGGGGACCATCAAATATGCCTGCATGGAGCTTGGCATCACTGATCTGTGGGAATTTTTGCAGTAGATACTTAAAAGCTTGGCCTTCTTTATTCAGTGCTTTGACAAAGTTCTTCATCAGGCCAAGCTTTATATGAAGAGGAGGCAGTAAAACATTTTTGGGAGGGACTAGAGGTTGAGCTACCACATTGTGGCAGCCAATATGGAATGCCTCTCGAGATGGCCAGTCTTTTTGCTTATAGTGAAGACTATCCGCCCGGCTATCCCATAAGCACATGAAGCATGGATATTTTGTGTAGCCCCCTTGCATCCCAAGAAGAAGGCACACAACCTGAAAGAAAACATATTGATGCATATTGATGTACATGGTTTCTAAGAACTTCTATTTTTTGCATAGGCAATTTTCACTAAGTTTATTAGGGGTAGGGAGAAACTAATATGTGTATAATATCCTTCTGTCATTGGTATTTAGAAACAAACATTCCTTGAAATATTTAACAAGTTCAATAAAGTAAAATATATCTTACCTTGAGATCACCACATATTAACCAGTTGTGGTTAGAGTACTTGATTGTATTAATCAATACTTTCATATTTTTGTAGCTTTCTGTTAACTGAACTGAATGGCCAATAGGTACAGATGCCATTTTATTGCCAATATTTAAGAGTACTGCCTTCAAGCTTCTGCTAGAAGAATCAATAAAGAGCCTCCATTCACTTGGTTGGTAAGGAACGCCAAGTGCCTCAATTAAACCTTTTACATCATTGCAATACACCAAAGAGCTGCAAGAATCAACTGCAAAGAACTTTCGAAACTCTTCGTCTCTATTTCTGAACCAAAAGTATGTAGTTTCTTGAGAGAGGAGGTTGCTCTCACTAAGACGGGATGCAAGAAGTTGTGCGTTCTCTTTAGAAAGACCAAGATCTCTAGTCAAGTCATTTAATTGACCTTGAGTGAGTGGTCTTGGCAAAGTCATTGTAGACGTAGTTTGATATGTCACTGAAGTGTCAGTGTCATCCACTTCTATATCTTCTATATTGTCTTGTAGCTCAGTATTTTTAGGTGGAGAAGGAACTGGAACTCCTGGACCATGTGGTTGTGGTTTAATGGCAGAAGGAACATCAGGATAGACTACAGTGTGTTTGTTCTTCTTATTGACACCTGAAAAAAAGTTTCGCATACTTAATTTACATACTTTTAATTCACTCGACCCTCGTTTCCACATTTTTATACACATTTTTCATACCAGGTAAATTTACAATTTTTAAATACAATCAATTTTTATATACAATTTAACCACAATTTTTCTACCAGAATAATACACTATTTTTATACACAATTACAATTTTAATAGGCTACCAAAAGATTTGTATAAACATTTCTAGATTTGTCAAGGACTATATTGTTAAAGTAATTATCTCACCTTTAAGATTTGTCATGCAAAAATAGCAGTCTGTAATGTGGTCCTTGCCTTCTCTCCACACCATAGGTACACCAAATGACAAACAGTTCGTTTTGCCCTCACTCCAGCGTCTTAAGGCTATGACACAGGCTTTGCAGCACATATGTGGAGCAAAGTTTTTGTCTTGATCACCTAGCTTTATTCCAAAATATGCATTGTAAAGGAACTTTACTAACGGCGTTATAGTGCATTGCTGGTCACTAAAAGTTACCTTTCCACAAACAAAACAAAATCTATCAGGACTGTTTTTACACTTTCTATTCATTTTTATGAAATATAAGGAGTTTTGCTAATGTATTTGCCTGCAAAAAAATTCACAAAGATAAATAAAGTTTTAGAAATACACTTTAAACACTGTTCATAGATGAGAAAAGTCATGGATTAAAAAACCAACACTTAGTTGGAGAGTGAGCAAGCAACACACAACCACTCGCGCTCGCGGTCAGCTAGAGACTGAGCTCTCTAACGCCATCTAAGGAGCTTGGTCTGTATCTTAAAAACTAGACCTGATTGAGCAATATGAATGCTTGATTTGGATTTAGGAGACAAATTTTATTAAGAATCATCTATGAAACCCTCAGGAACATTTTTGACGCAGACCAGTGTTATGGATGTTAGACCACCCATCAATTGAAAAACATACAGTTTCATTATTCAGGTCATCTGCACACTTTTTATATTCCTTTTCATACACAAGATCCAAGTACTTATCAGCAATATCTTTTTTGGATGGAAGAATATAACCTGGCCTCAGGTTCTGAATCATCTTGAGAAACTGAGGATGCTGAACAAGACGAAATGGGGAATTTGTAGCAAATATAGTTTTTGCAACTTCTTTGTCGAGATTTTCCTTTTGAGCGGCTGAAGTTTTTATGATAGATTTGTCCAGAGATGTTGATGACTTTCTTTTAGATGAAAATGATTTAGCAGAAGTGGCGCCTGTGGAGGAGTCTGATAGTGGAGTCAGGTTTGCAGATAATTCAAGTGGAGCCGATGACGAAGGGATTGAAGCTGTTGATACAGATCCTGAAATGGTTTTTTTTTTTTTTTTAGCATATTGCATAATTTATAAATGAATAAATACAGTGTGAATTAGGCTCCTTTTGAGTACAGTAGTTATTTTTTTTAGATAATGATCATATTCACACAAGCCACTAAATTATTTGGAAATAATTAACAGGATTTGAAATAGGTGGGCTTGGAATTCAGCCCACACAGGATTCAGTCCACTTTTAAACTCACTAAAGATAATGGGTTAGTTGGGTTATGTTAGGCTAAATCCCTTTGGGCTGAATCCCATGTAGGCTAAATTCCAATGGAACCTGTGAAATATATTACACAATGTTGAATGAAATGAATAACAATCATCTAGGCCCCAAAGTTGAGTGGATATAGTATATCATAGTGATATAGTCATTACCCAAATTTAGAAGTAATGAAATTGAAGTGTCATCTCTTTAGGCCTTCACATCTTAATTGCACATGCTCTCCATTGTTCACTAAATTTATATAGTTGCGTATGAAAAGGGAGAAATGTACACAATATAAGTAAAATTATTTACCTGGGTCATCGATTTCTTCTTCAGTATGCTGTGACTGACCTTGGCATTTATCTCTGTGAGATTTTAATCTTGACACAATGCCCTGTAGTTCCTAGCTGCAGTCTTTGCATTTAGCTCGGTACCCTTTGCCAGAAGTTGTTGGTAGTTTTTCAAAATAATTCCAGACAGGATCATTTTTTCTGCCTGAAGGAACCACTCTGTCAGGTCCAGAAGACATCCTTCCTGGTTGATTCCAAAGCAGCAACTGACTCAGTGAGAAGCTGCTTATCTAGAACAAGTTTCAACAAGAATCTTGTTGAAACCTGTTGTGGGCTGCACAGTGATATATACTACATGTAGGCTTATACCGTTCCTTGTATACTTGTGGCAAGTCTATATAACACTGTTTCTTATATTGATATGCTGAAAATATCCTTTAGCAATCAGATCGCATATCAGATAGCAATCCCACAATATCTAAAATCTATAGAAAAATTATTTAAATCAAATTAATCTGATTAAAATATATATATATATATATATATATATATATATATATATATATATATACATATATTTCTTAAAAGAAAAAAAGAAAAAAACGCCAACCCTGGTGTCCACTAACCTCATACAATAATACCTGTTAAGTCCGGCTAAAATTGGCATTTCAAAACATAACAGTGCCCTAAAAATGGTTTCTTATTTCACCATAAAAGTTTATATTAACTTATACTGCATTGAATAAGTCAATAGTTGATATATTTGTCCTATATACAATGTTAGGTTTCTAGTTTTGATATATATGTCCAATATAAAATGTTAGGTTACAAAGAAAGCAATGGCCTCCGCTACCGGACCCAGGGACCTGGGTGCGCACGTCCTGTGTAATAGTAGTCCTTGATTATACGGAAAGGGGAGCTATGCTCGTAGAGACCCGTCTTTGTATCTCTCAGCATCAAGTTTGTTCTTAAATTCTTGTATGTTTTTTGTACACACTATTGTTTCGTCCAATTTGTTTCAGACATCCACCACTCTGTGGAAAACCTTTTTCTTTTCAATCTCTTCCATAACTATCCTTTTTGAGTTTTTTTTTTTTCATGTCCTCTTTTTTTTTTTTTTTTTTTTTTTATCCCACTTTAATAAGCATTCTCTGTCAAGGACTTCCATGCCTTTCTTGATTCTATAAATGGTCAGCAAGTCACCTCTTTCTCTTCTTTGTGTGTGTGTGTGTGTGTGTGTGTGTGTGTGTGTGTGTGTGTGTGTGTGTGTGTGTGTGTGTAATTCTCCATTGTCTTGGATCACGTGCTGGACTCGTGATCGACAGTTATTAACCTCCCGGATGAGAGTTCAGACCTCGTATGACCGGTCTATGAGTAATACTGTGACCTTACACGCACACACATCCCCAACTCCCCGCCCACGAGAGTTACAGGAACAACCCGCAGCGCAGCGATACTGAAATTATTTCAGCCCTAGGTGGGATTCGAACCCAGGACGCCGTAGTGGCAGGCGAAAACTCTAACCACTGCGCCACGAAGTTATGTGTGTAATTCACCATGGTCTTTGGATCACGTGTTGGACTCGTGATCGACAGTTATTAATCTCCTGGACGAGAGCTCAGAGTTAGTATGACCGATCTATGGGTAATACTGTGACCTTACACGCACACATACACCCAACTCCCCGCCCACGAGAGTTGGAGTAACACCCCGCAGCGCAGCGATACTGAAATTACTTCAGCCCTGAGCGGGAGTTGAACCCGGACCACAGTAGTGGCATGCGAGAACTCTAACCACAGTGTATTTACCCATTTGTATTTTACGGGAAGGGGAGCTATGCTCGTTGTGTCCCGTCTTCACATCTCATTCTATCTAGACTTTTTAAATTCGTGTATCGTTTTTGCACACACCACATTTTCATCTAACTTGTTCCAAACGTTATTACCCTGTGGGGAAAGCTGTTCTTTTTCAGCTATCTTCTCTTCTTTTCAGGTCTTTCTTGATTTTCTTTCCGAGTCCTCTTGAATCTTTACTATCCCATTTTATAAGATCCTCTTTATCAATAGTTTCTATGCCTTTCATTATTCTATAAATAGTTGTCAAGTCTCCTCTCTCTCTTCTTTGTTCTAATGTCTGTAGCTCAAGTTTTGCTAGTCTCTCCTCATATGATAGTTCTGAGAGTGTAGGTGCCAACTTCGTAATTGCTCTTTGTATTCTTTCGAGTATTGTTATACTTTTTTTTTTTTTTTTTTTTTTTTTTTTTTTTTTTTACTTGGTGACCACGTCGTCGCTGCATACTCCAATCTTGGTCTTATCAAAGTGACTAGTATTTTCTTCACCATTTCTTCGTCCAGGTATGTAAATGCCACTTTGATTGTTCTTATTGAATTATAAGTTTCTACAAAAATCTTGTTTATATGTTTCTCAGGGGACATATTATTCATAATGACTCCCAGGTCCTTCTCATTTTCTACTTTTTAAATTTCTTCCTCTCCCAATTTATATACTCCTACTATTCTTTTTGTTTTTGTTTTGCTTCTTCCAAGTTCCATTATACTACACTTCTTAGTATTGAATTCCATTTCCCACTTCCTACTCCATTCCCATACTTTATTGAGATCACTCTGTAGTGACTCACAATCCTCTACAGTGTTCACTTTTTTCAACAATTTTGCATCGTCCGCAAAGAAGTTTATATAACTTTCAATCCCTTTATCCATATCATTAATATATATAGCAAACATTATTGGGCCCAAAACTGTTCCATGTGGAACTCCATTAATCACTTTATCCCAATTAGAGTGTTTGTCTCTTATCACCACTCTCATTTTTCTTTCATGCAAGAAGTCTTCCATTCACTTCAGCAGTTTGTCCTGTATTCCTCCTGCAGCTTCTAATTTCTAAAGCAATTTCTTATGTGGCACCTTATCAAAAGCTTTTTTCAAGTCTAGAAAGGCGCAATCAGGCCATCCATCTCTTTCTTGTATTACATCTATTAGCCTTGAATAAAAACACATTAAGTTTGTGACGCATGATCGTCCTTGTCTAAATCCAAATTGCCTTGGATTTAGTACTTTTTTTCAAATACCTTACCCATCTACTTTTGATAATTCTTTCACAAATTTTAGCTATCGTACTTGTAAGAGAGACCGGTCTATAGTTAGTAAGGACTTCTTTGTTTCCCCCTTTTTATATTGATACTATATTTGCTCTTTTCCAATCTTCTGGAACTTTTCCTTCTTTCAATGAAATGCTTATTAGATTATGTATTTTGTCTGTTAGTTCATTCCTGCATTCTCTCAAAATCCAGTTTGCCATTTCATCTGGTCCATGCGATTTTCTGACATCGAAATTACTTAAGTGATTCATTATTTCATTCCTTGTTACTTCTATCTCTTTCATAGGGGGAACTTTCTCCTCCCACTCGACATCCCTAGTTTGTAATATCTTCCTTTTAAACACCGATTTAAAATGCTTGTTCATAATTTCTGCAATTTCTATTTCCTCCTTGTCGTAGTTTCTCTAATTCTTGATTGTTTTTCAGTTTATTGTTTACAAATCTGTAAAATAGTTTTGGTTGATCTTTACATTTTTCTATGACATATTTTTCGTATTTTCTCTTTTCTTCTCTGCACACTTGTACATATTCATTTCTATAACCAGTATATATTTTCCATTTTCAGGTCTTTTGTCTTTCTTCCATTTTATCCAAGGTTTATCGCTTTTGTCTTTTAACTCACTACATCTTTTGTTGTACCAACAATTTACATATCCTTTTTCTTGTTTTAGTCTTTATAAAGTTTTGTCAAAAATTTCCATTTCTCTTCTACTGTTGTTTCCTCCTTGTGTATTCTTTCCCAGTCTGCTTTTTGAAAGAATTCTCTTATCTTATAAAAAAAAAATTTTCCATACATCAATCTTTCCTTTCTATATTGTTCGTTTTTTTCGTGTATTTCCTCATTTAGTTCCAGTTCAACCAATATGTGGTCACTTTTACTTATTGGCGTCTTATATTCAATCTTGTCCACTATTTCAGGTTCTGATGTGATTATTAGGTCCAGTTTCGATGGTTCTTCCTCATTTCTATACCTAGTATTCTCTTGTGTCCATTGTTTCATTGTATATCCTACAATCATATCAAGTAGTACATTTCCCCATGGATCGTCTCTACCCTTCACTGTCATCTCTTCCCAGCAGATTTCTTTACAATTAAAGTCACCCATTATAACTATTCTTCCTCTATCTTCCATTATCTTATTTAGTGTTATCCTTGTGTCTTCTAACATATTATTGTGTTCTCTCTCTTCCCATGAAACCGTTTTAGGAGGCACGTAATTTACCACAACCTTCCTGCTCTTCCCATCCCTGTCCTTCACTTCCATCATAATCATCTCCACTCTATTCTTTCCATATGATATTCCTCACATTTATATCCTTCTTAGTCAGGTACATAACTCCACCCCTTTGTTTTACCTTTCTGTTTCTAATCCAATAGTTATTTGCACTATGTCCTACACTGTTGGGTGGTAGTGGACCTTTCAATTTTGTCTCTACAATTCCAATCCGGTTTTTTTTTTTTTTCAGGTAATCATTCAGTTCGTTCAAGCCTGTTATTAAGCCATCTATATTTGTGTAAGACACTTAATTTTCTGCTACTTCCATCGTGTTTTCTGTTTCCCTTCCGTTTTTCTTTGCTATGAACCATTTCCTCACTTTCATATCCACTACTCTCCAATAGAATTTCTCTTTGTCTGACTCTGTTCTTTTCTCGTTTTTTTCTAGTCTTTTTGTTTTCTCATCCTCTCTTTCCTCTTTATTTATCTCTCTTTTTATCCATACCTGTTTATGCTGATCACTTTTTGCTAGTTTCCCTGTTTTTGCTAAGATATTCTCTGCTGTCGTTTGTGACCTGAATTTAACCTTAATTGGTCTGGTCCTATTTGTATTATATTTCCCTAATCTATATATTTCTTCAATTTCTTTCCTTGTTTCTTGTTCATCCTCTTGAACTACTTCTAATATCTTGTTTACCTTTTTCTTCGCCTCTTTTACTCTTGTAATCCTATTTGGATTATGCTTCTTTTCCATCTCTAATATAATTATACATTTCTTTATATCCGCTAAGTCTCTTACTATATTCTCCTTCTCCCTCATCATTTTAATAAATGTGTCTTTAGTTTGTTGTTTCATCTGTTGTATCACTATATCTCTAAATTCAATTTTGTTGTTCTCTTGGACTTTTCTCCAACCACTTACCTCTTTTGCTATGGACTCTTTATTCTATTTATTCCTCTTCTCTAATTTCTCATTCTTCCTCTTCTCTAATTTCTCATGCTCATGTTTTACTTCTTTTAACTGTCATTTTAATACTTCTATTTCTTTATTTAGGTTTTGGTTCTCCTTCTTTAGTTCTTCCAATTTATCAACTCTTTGTGTAATCCGTGTAAGTTGGCTGAACCTAACTTTCTACTGTTTGTTCGTGTTCTCTAGTTTTTCCTCTAGACTTGCTAATCGGGGGAGGGTGTCATCCCCTCCCTCATTAAATCCATGGAGATTATCATCTCCACTTCCTATTGTGTTGTTCTTATCTATATTTCTGATTTTAATGCCTTTACTGATACTTTCGACTTCACTTGCGTCGTCTGCAGCCCTTTTGTTGACATTCCTTCTGACGTCCGGGGAAGCCCGTTCGTCTCCTTTGTCATTTTCTTCCATTTTCCCCACTAGTCCCTCCCCTTCTCCTTTTTCTTCACCTGCCCACTGCACCACGAGCTTTCCCCCTTCCCTATTAATACAACATAGGTACTCCCTCTTCGTTGAAATCTACGAAAATTTCGTTTTTTTCCGGAGTTCCAATCGTTGCCGTCTCTCTGCCGATAGTGTGTGTGTGTGTGTGTGTGTGTGTGTGTGTGTGTGTGTGTGTGTGTGTGTGTGTGTGTGTGTGTGTGTGTGTGTGTGTGTGTGTGTGTGTGTGTGTGTGTGTGTGTATGTGTGTGTGTGTGTGTGTGTACTGTGTGTGTACTGTGTGTGTATGTGTGTGTTTGTGTGTACGCATCGTGCAATGTCTGTATGTATATGCGCATGTAGTACCGTGTGTGTTTTTATTTATCTAGTTGTACCTAGTTGTATCTTACGGGAAGGGGAGCTACGCTCGTAATGTCTCGTCTCTGTATCTCGCCATATCTAATTTGCTCTTAAGTTCTTATATTGTTTTTGCTCACACTATTGTTTCGTCTAGTATGTTCCATACATCCACCACTATGTAGGGAAAGCTGTTTTTTTTTTTTTTTATGTTTCTTCTATAAATATCCTTTTTGAGTTTCCTTCCATCTCCTCTTCCGTTTCTCTTATCCTAATTTAGTAAGTCATCTCTGTCTAGGACTTCCACACCTCTCATAACTCTGTAGATGGTCAACAACTCACCTCTTTCTCTTCTTTGTTCCAGAGTCGTTAGTTCTATTTTTGACAATCTTTCTCCATATGACATTTTTGATAGGGTTGGAGCCATCTTCGTAGTTGCTCTCCGGATTCTCTCAATTTTCCGAATATTCTTTTTAGTACTGGGTGACCATGGTTTCGCTGTGTCCATTTTAGGCCTTATCAGTGTAACTAGTATTTTCTTTACCATTTCTTCATCCAAGTAAAAGCCGCTTTTATTGATCTTAGCAAGTTATAGGTTTCGCCGACAATTTTGTTTATACACTTGTCAGGGGACATATCTTTTGTGATGATTACTCCCAGGTCTTTTTCAGATCCCACTTATTTTACTTCCTTTTCACCAATTTTATAGTTTTACCTGTTTTTTTTTTTTTGTTTTTTTTTCCAAACTTCATCATGCTATATTTCTTACTGTTGATGTCCACATCCTTCTTCTGGAAGTCATAGTCAGTTTCAGTACTCACTTTCTTTAACAACTTTGCATCATCTGCTAAGAAGCTCATGTAACATTTCACACCTTTGTCCATGTTATTCACATAGATGGCAAACATTATTGGAGCCAATAATGATGCTTGTGGAACTCCACTAATTACCTTTTCCTAAGTAGAACTCTTATCTCTGAACACTACCCTCATTTTTCTTCCATGCAAAAAGTCCTCAATCCATTTCAATAGTTTATCTTGTATCCCTCCTATGGTTTCCAGTTTTCTTAATATTTTTTGTGAGGGACTTTATCAAGAGCTTTTTGTAGATCTAGGAAAGCACAATCAGCCCATTCGTCCCTTTCTTGTATTAGGTCTAGTAGGTTTGATTAAAAACAGATAAAATTTGTGATACATGATCTTCCTTGTCTATATACGAATTGTCTCGGATTTAGGATATTGTTCTCCAGATGCTTTATTCATCTACTTTCTATAACTTTTTCAAAAATTTTAGCTACCGTGCTTGTAAGGGAAACCGGTCTGTAATTTGTTGGGTCGTCCTTATTTCCTCCTTTATAAATTGGAACAATATCAGCATTTTTCCAGTCTTCTGGTATTTTTTCTTCTTTGAGTGAGCAACTTATAATATTAGTTCTTCTTTACATTCTTTAAATATCCAATTTGCTATTCCATCCGGGTCGTGTGATTTCCTGACATCAAGGTTCATTATTTGATCCATTATATCTTTCCGTGTTACTATTATTTCCCTCATTGGGGGTTTCACTCCTCTCCCTTCATCCCGATGTTGCATTTTTTTTTTTTTTTTTTTTTTTTTTTTTTTTCTCTAGTGAAAACCGATTTGAAGTGTTTGTTCATGACTTCGGCCATTTCTGTATCTTCTGTGTATTCCGTATTCCCTTGGCCTAGTTTCACTATTTCCTGTTTATTTTTTAGTTTACCATTTACATATCTATTGTTTTGCCTGATCCTTACATTCTTCTATTATGTCTTTTCCATAGTTTCTTTTTTCTTGTCTGTGTATTTTTTCATATTCGTTCCTTTGATTAATATATATTTGATACTTTCCTGATTCTTTCTCGTTTTTTTTTTCGTTTTTCTCTATCTTTTCCAAGCTTTATCTCTTCTTACTTCCGCTTCTCTTTACCTTCTATTAAACCAGCACTTAATATACACCTTTTCCTGTTTTTGCTTTGGGGCATATCTATCCACTCCTTTGTAGAGTTTCATAAAAATCATCCATTTTTCTTCCACTTGTGTTTTTTTTTTTTTCTTGTAGAATTTTTCCCAGTTCGCTTAAAAAAATCCTAAATTTCTATACATTAGTCTTCCTTTTCTGTATTTCTCATTTTTCTTTATATATATATATTTCCTCCTTTAGCTCTAACTCGAATAGTATGTGGTCACTCTTTGGAATTGGTGTCTTGTATTAAATTTTGTCTACTATTTCAGGTTCTGACGTAAATAATAAATCTAGTCTCGACTGTTCTTCATTATTTCTAAATCTAGTGTTTTCTTTTACCCTTTGTGTTGTATGTTCTTTAGTCATGTCGAGTAATACATTTGTCCATTGATCCTCTCCATCTTTTACTGTCATCTCTTCCCAACATATTTTTTTGTAATTAGTCTCCCATGAGAGGATTAGGAGAGGAACAGAAGGAGTAATTGGTGAAGAACAGTGTGGATTTAGGATGGGTAGAGGTTGTGTAGATCAGATCTTTGTGGTAAGACAGATATGTGAGAAAGCTATAGGAAAGGGGAAGGATGTTTTTTGGGCTTTTATGGATCTGGAAAAGGCTTATGATAGGATAGACAGAAAGGCACTGTGGGAGGTTATGCAGATATACGGGATAGTAGGAAAGCTTCTGGGAGCTGTCAAGAGTTTTTATGAGAGTAGTAGAGCTTGTGTCAGGATTGGAAATGGAGAGAGTGAGTGGTTCGAGGTAAAGGTGGGACTTCGTCAAGGATGCGTTATGTCGCCCTGGCTGTTCAACTTATACATGGATGGGGTGGTGCGAGAGGTAAATGCAAGGGTAGTGGGCAAGGGATCGGAGATGGTTAAAGAAAATGGAGAAAAGTGGGAGGTGAGCCAGCTGTTGTTTGCGGACGACACTGCGCTTGTGGCAGGATCGGAGGAGGGATTGAGGAAGTTGGTGGCAGAGTTTGGGAGAGTATGTGATAGAAGAAAGCTAAAGATAAATGTGGGTAAAAGTAAGGTGATGAGATGTACAAGGGTTGAAAGTGGCGGTAGACTGGAGGTGAGCATTAAGGGAGAGCGACTGGAGGAAGTGGATAGTTTTAGATACTTGGGAGCAAATTTGGCAGGAAAAGGTGGAGTGAAGGTGGAGGTAGAATGTAGATTGAGAGAAGCGAGTAAATGCCTTGGTGGATTAAAGAGTGTAATGAGGAATAGACATTTGGGAATGGATGCTAAGAGAAGACTGTATGAAGGAGTGATTGTGCCAACAGCACTGTATGGGGTGGAAACATGGAACATAAGTGAGGAAGAGAGAAGGAGTTTGAATGTGTTTGAGATGAGGTGTCTGAGATGTATGATGGGGGTTACTAGGCTAGATAGAGTGAAAAATGAGGAGGTGAGGAGGAGAACAGGGGTGGAAAAGGAGCTGGGAGATAGGGTTGATGAAAGAATATTAGGATGGTTTGGACACATGGAGAGAATGAGTGAAGAAAGACTAGTAAAAGAGGTATGGAAGGCAGATGTGGAGGGATTGAACATGAGGGGACGTCCTAGGATGAGGTGGATGGATGGGGTGAAGGGGGCTTTGGGGAAGAGGGGAATGTCTGTTGAGGAAGGACGGGAGAGGACAGAAGACAGGGGTGAATGTAGAATGGTTGTATATGGATGATGTTGTGATTGCATGAGGTTGAATGGACGGGGAGATGGGGGGTGAGGTACTATGTGTAAGCAAAATTTGACGCAACCCGAAGGGATTTCTCCCCGTCCTCTCCTTTTATGCAATGGGGGGACGGAGAGGGTGGGTCGCCGATTTAATGAAGCGCCCTTGCTGTGGATGTGCTGTGTCTTGCGACACTGCTTCTGACCCAGGGCAGTGGACAAGATGCAGGGATGACCAGTCATCCAGGAGGTGCTCAGATAAGAGGGAGGGTGGAGGGGTGTGGAGTGTATTCAGGGATGGAATGGATGGAAATGATTTTATGCCTTTTTCTTTTTGGCTACATCCCTTGTAAGGGGGAAGAAGCCTTGGTATATGTATGTATGTATGTATGTATGTATGTAGTACCGCTTTATTTCCGACCTTCAGTATCTCGTTTAACGAAGTTCTCATATCCTCCAACATTTTTTAATAATCTTTCTCTCTCCACGACCTCGTTTTTGCGGGATACGTAAATTATTGCAAACTTTCTGCTTTTCATGTCGCTATCTTTAACTCTTATTGAGATTATCTCCACCCTGTTCTCTCCATATATAATTTCGTCACATTTAAGTTTTTCTTAACCAGGAACGTGACTATTCCACCTTGTTTCTCATCCCTATTTCTAAACCAATTATTATATAATCCATGACCAACGCTGTTTGGTACTAGTGGACCCCTTAATTTTGTCTCCACAATTCCCATTACATCTGGTTTTTCTTCTGACAGGCAATCGTTTAGTTCGTTTAATCCCGAAATTAATCCATCGAGCTTGGTATAAGCTAATTTTAATTTTCGATTCCTCAATCTCGTTCCCTGAACATTTTTTTTTTTTTTTTTTTTTTTTTAATATACAGTTTTTTCAGTCTCACATCTAACACTCTCCAATAGAATTGTCTTGTATCGGTCTTCGTTCTTTTTTCGTTTTTTTTTTTTTTTTATTGATGTCTTGATTCTCTTTCTTCATTATTCATGTCTCTTTTTATCCATAAATTTTTATAGTGTTCGTTTCTTGCTAATTTTCCTGCTCTTGCCAAGATTTCTTCTGCTTCTATTTGTGAACTTAATTTGACCATTAGTGGTCGAATTTGTTCTTTTCCTTCTGCATATTTTCCCATTCTGTGCACTTCTTCTTATTCTTTATCTTGTACTACTTTTAGAACATTTATGGCCGATTCATTGTCCTCTTTATCACTCAGGAACCAATTTGGGTTATGTTTTTCCTTTACTACACACTTTTTTTTTTTCTTTTTTTTTCTTTTTTTTTTCTTTTTTTTTGTCAACTGTATCTCTTACAAGATTTTATTTTTCCTTAATTACCTTAATGACAGCATCTTTGGCCTTCTCCTCCATTTGTTGATGGACTGTTTCCTTAAAAATTACCTTATCTTTTTTGTCTTTTTCCAATCATTGCTGAGCTATTATAAATCGTCTTTTCTTATGCTATTTCCCGCTTCCACGGTCATTTGTTTTATCCGTTCATCCACCTCTCTCTTTATGGTCTCGTTATTTGTGCTTTCATTATTTTTCAACCTCTCGTTTTCACATTTTGACTCGGCCAGTTCTTTTTCTAGTGCACACTCTTCTTTTATTTCCGTGTGTACTTTTTGAGTCACTCACATCTTTGTTTAATTCTTTATTCGTCTTCCATGATTCGTTCATATATCTCATGTTCCTCTCTATGTCTATAACTCTACTAAAGAGTCTTCTTTCGTACCCACTAAATCCATAGAAATGACCCTCATCGCCATTATCAAGTGAATATTTTCGTGCCTCTCGGTGACCTGAAACCTATGTTTGCATTTTCCTTCGCCCTTCCGCTGGTAGATGGCTTTGAGTACATGCTTATATTGTAACACGATTGACAGTCATCTTGTGGTTTCTCTGGCTCGTCATAGTTTTCTTTTGTTTTACTTCAATTACACACTATTTACATTGTAAATTAACCATTACGACTATTCACGAGCGCTCCCCTTACCATATATCACACCCTAGGTATTCTATAATTGTATCCCTGTTAAAAAGTTCCTTTTTTTCATGTTTTAGGGCTCCAATATATGCGTGTTATCATTATGACAATGTGTGTGTTGCCATTTGTGTA
>NC_134802.1:6067618-6077618 GCF_046742065.1 Oratosquilla oratoria | reverse complement strand
ACTACTGAAAAGAGTGAGAACTGAAGAAGATTGTGAATCACTACAGAGAGATCTAAATAAAGTACAGGAATGGAGTAGGAAGTGGGAGATGGAGTTCAATACAAAAAAGTGTAGTATAATGGAATTTGGAAAAAGCAAAAACAGAATAACAGGAGCATATAAATTGGGAGAAGAAGGAATAAAAAAAAGTAGAAAATGAGAAGGACCTGGGAGTCATTGTTATGAATAACATGTCACCTGAGAAACATATAAATAAGATTTTTGGAGAAACTTATAATTTAATAAGAACAATCATATATAAAAAAACTTGAAAGAATACAAAGAGCAATTACAAAATTGGCACCAACACTCTCAAAACTATCATATGAAGAGAGACTAGCAAAACTTGAACTACAGACACTAGAGCAAAGAAGAGAGAGAGGAGATTTGATAGCTATTTACAGAATCATGAAAGGCATGGAAATTACTGATAGAGAGAATCTGATAAAATGGGATGACAGAAATACAAGAGGACACGGAAAGAAAATAAAAAAAGACAGCTATAGAAGAGATTTGAAAAAGAACAGCTTTCCTCACAGAGTAATAGACAGTTGGAACAAGTTAGATGAGAAAGTGGTGTGTGCAAAAACAATACATGAATTTAAAAATAGTTTAGATAAAATGAGATATGAAGACGGGACCCCACGAGCATAGCTCCCCTTCCCGTAAAATACAACTAGGTAAATACAAGTAGGTAAACACACACACACACACACACACACACACACCACACACACACGTACGTCGGATACACGGCGAAGATTGGAACTCCGGAAAAGAAGTGCAATTTTCGTGGATCTCAACGACGAGGGAGTACCTTGTTGTATTAGTTGGGAAGGGGAAAGGTCGTGGTGTAGTGGGAAGGTGAAGAAATAGGAGAAAGAGAGGGATGAATGAGGAAAATGGAAGGAAATGAGGAAGGGGACGAACGGGCCCCGGATCTTAGGAGAGGTGTAAACAAACGGGGTACAGGAAATACAGATGAGGAACGAAATGGAAGCAGATGTGTCAAGAGCAGAAATATAGATAATAACAGCTCAATGGAAAGAGAAGATAACTGCTTTTATGGATTTAATGAGGGAGGAGGTGACAACCTCGCCCGACTAGTAAATCTAGAGGAGAAAAAAAAATGAACGAAGAATGGGACGTTAGGTTTGACCAATTATCACAGGTTACCGAAAGATTTGATAAACTAGAAAAACTAAAGAAATAGAATCAAAATCTAACTAATGAAATAGAAGAATTAAAAAGACAGTTAAGAGATGTAAAGGATGAGAATGAGGAATTAAAGAGGAATAATTCAGAAAATAAAGAGTCCATAGCAAAAGAGGTAAGTGGTTGGAAAAAAATACAAGAGAACAATAAAATTGAATTTAGAGGTATAATGGAACAGCAGATGAAAGAACAAACTAAAGACACAGTTATTAAATTGATGAGGGAGAAGGAGAATATAGTAAGAGACTTAGCTGATATAAAGAAATGTATGATTATTTTAGGGATGGAAGAGAAGTATAATCTAAATAGGACTACAATAATAAAGGAGGAAAAGAAAAAAGTAAAAAAGATAGTAGAAGTAGTTCAAGAATATGAACCAGAAATAGGGAAACAAATAGAGGAAATGTATAGACTCGGGAAATACAATACAGATAAGACCAGACCAATTAAGGTTAAATTCAGGTCTCAAACGACAACAGAGAATATCTTAGCAAAAACAGGGAAACTAGCAGACAGTGAACAATATAAAAAGATATGGATAAAAAGAGAAATGATTAAAGAGGAAAGAGAGGAGGAGAAAAAACTAGAGGCTAAGGAAAAAAACAACAACAAAAGAACAGTCAGACAAAGATAAATTCTATTGGAGAGTAGTGAATATGAAAGTGAGGAAATGGTTTATAGCAGAGGAAAACAGAAGGGAAACGGAAAACACAATGGAAGTAGCAGAAAATTAAAAGTGTCTTACACAAATATAGATGTCTTAATAACAGGCTTGAACGAACTGAATGATTACCTGCAGGAAAAAGAACCGGACATAATGGGAATTGTAGAGACAAAATTGAAAGGTCCACTACCTCCAAACAGTGTAGGACATGGTGCATATAATTATTGGATTAGAAACAGAAAGGTAAAACAAGGGGGTGGAGTTATGTTCCTGACTAAGAAGGATATAAATGTGAGGAATGTCACATATGGAAAGAATAGAGTAGAGATGATTATGATGGAAATGGAAGACAAGGATGGGAAGAGCAGGAAGTTTGTAGTAAAATATGTGCCTCCTAAAACGGCTTCGTGGGAAGAGAGAGAATACAATAATATGTTAGAAGACACAAGGATAACACTAAATAAGATAATGGAAGATGGAGGAAGAATAGTTATAATGGGTGACTTTAATTGTAAAGAAATCTGCTGGGAAGAGATGACAGTGAAGGGTGGAGACGACTTATGGGGAAATGTACTACTTTATATGATTATAGAACATACAATGAAGCAATGGATACAAGAGAATACTAGGTATAGAAATGAGGAAGAACCATCAAGACTGAACCTAATAATCACATCAGAACCTGAAATAGTGGACAAGATTGAATATAAAACACCAATAAGTAAAAGTGACCACATATTGGTTGAGCTGGAACTAAATGAGGAAAAATACATGAAAAAATGAACAATATAGAAAGGGAAGATTGATGTATGATTTTCTTTTAAATAAAATATGAGAATTCTTTCAAAAAGCAGACTGGGAAAGAATACACAAGGAGGAAACAACAGTAGACGAGAAATGGAATTTTTTGACAAAATTTTATAAAGAAGGAGTGGAAAAAAATTATCCAAGACAAAAGCAAGAAAAATAATATGTAAAGTGCTGGTACAACAAAAGATGTAGTGAGTTAAAAGACAAAAGAGATAAAGCTTGGATAAAATGGAAAAAAGACAAAATACCTGAAAAATGGAATATGTACAAGTGTGCAGAGAAGAAAAGAGATAATACGAAAAAAATGTCATAGAAAAATATAAAGATCAACCAAAACTATTCTACAGATTTCTAAACATCAAACTGAAAAGCAAACAAGAATTAGAGAAACTACGACAAGGAGGAATTGAGAACACAGAGGAAATAGAAATGGCAGAAATTATGAACAAGCATTTTAAATCGGTGTTTCCAAGGGAGAACATACAACCTAGAGATATCGAATGGGAGGAGAAAGTCCCCCCTATGAAAGAGATAGAAGTATCAAGAAATGAAATAAACACTTAAGTAATCTCGATGTCAGAAAATCGCATGGACCAGATGAAATGGCAAACTAGATTTTGAGAGAATGCAGGAATGAATGAACGAACAGACAAAATAAATAGCCTAATAAACAGTTCATTGAAAGGAAAAGTTCCAGAAGATTGGAGAAGAGCAAATATAGTACCAATATATAAAGGGGGAAACAAGGAGGACCCTACTAACTATAGACCGGTCTCTCTAACAAGTACGATAGCAAAAATTTTTGAAAGAATGGTCCAAAGTAGATGGGTATGCCATTTGGAAAAAACAACGTACAAAATCCAAGGCAATTTGGATTTAGACAAGGAGGATCATGCGTCACAAACTTAATATGTTTCTATTCAAGGCTAATATATGTAATACAAGAAAGAGATGGATGGGCTGATTGTGCATTTCTAGACCTGAAAAAAGCTTTTGATAAGGTGCCACATTAGAAATTGCTGAAGAAATTAGAAACTGCAGGAAGAATACAGGACAAACTGCTAAAGTGGATGGAATACTTCTTCCATGAAAGAAAAATTAGAGTAGTGATAAGAGACAAACACTCTAATTGGGATGAAGTGATGTGGTGCTCCACATGGAACAGTTCTGGCCCCAATAATGTTTGCTATATATATTTATGATATGGATAAAAGAATTGAAAGAAGTTATATGAGAAACATATAAAAAAGAATTTGGAGAGACTTATAATTTAATAAGAACAATCAAAGTGGCATATACATACCTGGACGAAGAAAATACCAGTCACTATGATACGACCAAGATTGGAATATGCAGCAACGACGTGGTCACCAAGTACAAAAAAATGTATAACAAAACTCGAAAGAATACAAAGAGCAATTACAAAATTGGCACCAACACTCTCAGAACTATCATATGAAGAGAGACTAGCAAAACTTGAGCTACAGACATTAGAGAAAAGAAGAGAGAGAGGAGAATTGATAACTATTTATAGAATCATGAAAGGCATAGAAACTATTGATAGAGAGGATCTAATAAAATGGAATAGTAGAGATACAAGAGAACACGGAAAGAAAATAAAGAAAGACAGTTATAGAAGAGATCTGAAAAAGAACATCTTTCCCCACAGAGTAATAGACATTTGGAACAAGTTAGATGAGAAAGTGGTGTGTGCAAAAACAATACATGAATTTAAAAACAGTCTAGATAAAATGAGATTGATGACGGGACACAACTGGGTAAATAGAACTAGGTAAATACACACACACACACACACACACACACACACACACGCACGCACGCACGCACGCAAACATACACACACACACACACACACTACATACACACACACACACACATACACACACACACATACAAACACACGCGCACGCACGCAAACACACACACACACACACACACACACACACACGAACACACTATAAATGTAAATGACATAGATGAAGGTGTAGAATATTACGTGAACTTCTTTGCAGACGACGCAAAACTAATAAAGTACGGGGAAAAGACTGTGAATCGCTACATCTCGTATTATTGCCTCATTCCCAGACTTTGCCCAAAGTCTGGGAATGGAGTATAATGTAAGAAATGTAGTATAATGAAATGTAGTATAATGGAATTAGGAAAAAAAATATATGTATATAAAATGTAGTATAATGGAATTAGGAAAAAAAATACCAGGACAATATAAAATCGGTGCAAAGAAGTAAAGAAAGTTAGTTCCGAAAATGACCTAGGAATAATTATCACCTAATACATGTCCCCAGACAAGCAGATAAACAAAATAATCAGAGAAACCTACAATTTACTAAGATCAATAAAGGTGGTTTTTAATTACTTGGATGAGGTAATGGTAAAAAAAAAAAAATACTAGTCACACTGATAAGACCAAAATTGGAGTACGCTGCGACACTATGGACACCCAGTATAAATATATAAATATAAATATATATATATATATATATATATATATATATATATATATATATATATATATATACATGTAATGAAAATAGAAAGAATCCAAAGAACAAAGACAAAGATCGCCCCAACACTTACAAAATTGACATACGAGCAAAGATTGTCTAAACTGGAACTACCAACCCTGGAACAAAAAGAAAGAGGGTATCTATTGACCATTTACAGAATCATGAAAAGCAATGAAGTCCTTGACAGAGAAGAGTTATTAAAGTGGGATAAAAGAAAAACAAGGGGACAAAAAAGAAACTCAAATAGGATGTTTACAGAAGACATCTTAAAAAAAAAAAAAAAAAAAGAGTGGTGGATGTCTGGAACAAAGTGGACGAAATAATAGTGTGAGCAAACACCGTACAAGAATTTAAGAACAAACTAAATGTTGCGAGATACAAAGACGGGCTACGTGTATAGCTCCCCTTCCTGTATATACGAGGGGTGATCAAAAAGTAATGACAGTGATACCATATATTTTCACGGTACAGAGGTAAATCCAAATAGTGGCCTACATTCCTTCAAAGTACTCCCCTCCTGCCTCTATGCAACGTTCCATCCTCTGTCGCCACTTCATGAAGCACTCACGGTACTCAGAAGCCGATATACCTCGTAGCTCTGAATTGACTGCTCGCGCCAGATCTTGGATGCGATGAAACAGCTTCCCTGCAATCACACCCTTGATCTTTGGAAACAACCAAAAATCACAGGGAGCAAGGTCAGGCGAGTAGGGTGGGTGGGGGAGAAATGTGATCCCCTGATGCTCCAGGAACTGCACAGTGAGGCGAGCTTTGTGGGGGGCAGCATTGTCAGGGTGCAGCAAAAGGCGCGATCGGCGACGGGTTGGTGCAGTCTTGGCCTGATATTCCAGGACTCGAGGAAGGACGTGATCAGTGTAGTACTGGGCTGTGATAGTACACTGTTGAGGCATTACATCCACACACATTGGTCCTTGTGAATTGAAGAAGATGGTGAAAAGGCGCTTCCTGCTGCGAAATCCTTCCTTCAGAATCTGAGGTCGAGGTTCTTCATCACTCAACCACACCATGTTAGACTGCTTGTCTCTGGTGGTGAAGAAAGAAATCCAACACTCATCTCCGGGTAGCTACATCTGAGAACCGTTTCGGACCATTTGGCTCGAATTCAGCCAGCCATAGACGACAAATCCGCACCCGTTCGCTCTTCTGCTCTTCCGTAAGCAAATGAGGTATCCATCGAGCACACTTCTTCCTCAGCCCTAAGTGTTCATGCACGATGTCATGTGCGCTCCCATAACTGACACCCAGCTCCAAGGATAAGAATCGAAGAGTAACAGTTGGATCTTCGTCAATGATGGCCCGAGCACGGACCGTCGTTGCCTCGGTCACGGATGTCCGAGGGCGGCCAGGACGATGATCATCTAGCTGCAATTTTCCGGCTGCGAAAGCTCGAATCTAGCAGGAAACAGTTTCCAGTGATGGAGTAGACTCGGGAAAAACTTGCAACAATTCCTCTCTGATCTCCGTTGCATTTTTCCCGAGTTTCCACCTTGTGAAGGTGTAGAATCTGCAGCCTTTTTTCGAAAAATCCATGTTTCCGGTTAGAGAGGCAAACCAACAATGACGCAATCGCACAGCGCAACGATAAAATGTAAGCTAGACAAACAGCGACAAGCTCAAACATGTAACAACAGGCAACACTTGCTGCCCCTTGCTCCCCGCCCCCCCAACACTTATAGTCTCTCAGCTACGAGTCCGACTGTCATTACTTTCTGATCACCCCTGGTACAACTAGGTTTAACACACAAATACACACCAGAATTGTGTGTGTGTGTGTGTGTGTATTCACCTCGGATCTGCTGCAGTCTCTGTCGAGACAGCCAGACACCACCCTACGGCAGTGAGCTCAGAGCTCCTTATTAGCCGATCTCTGGGTAGGTCTGAGACCACTCACACACCACACACCGGGACAGCAAGGTCACAACTCCTTGACTAACGTCCCGTACCTACTCGCTGCTAGGTGAACAGGGGCTACACGTGAAAGGAGACAAACCCAACTTATCTCCGCCCGACCGGGAAATCGAACCCCGGTTCTCTGGCTTGTGAGGCCAGTGCTTTACCAATCCGCCACCGAGTGTGTGTGTGTGTGTGTGTGTGTGTGTGTGTGTGTGTGTGTGTGTGTGTGTGTGTGTGTGTGTGTGTGTGTGTGTGTGTGTGTGCGTGCGTGCGTGTATGTGTGATTCACCATTTTACCGTTGCCACCAGAAGAAATGTTGGTTTTGATCTTTGTCGGATTACATTTTTTAAGAAGGAGAGATTTGGTACCGTAGTCGCTCCTCGAAGCGTGGCAGCGAAGTTCAGATGGACAGGGGCCGGTTGAGAAAAAGCGGAGATATTTGCTTCGCTTTATTGATGCGAATTGTCCAGGCTGTGTCCAGTTTTCAAGTCCTTCTACAAGCCTGATGACTGGGTCTTACAAGGGGGAACTCGGGTGAGTTGACAGCAAGGAAATACGTACAATAGTTGAAATTACATGGAGCCAATTTGGCCTGACTAGAGTTGAGCTAAGGCTCAAATATTTGCTATTTAGTACATAAATTTGATCCTAATTATATATATATATATATATATATATATATATATATATATATATATATATATATATATATATATATATATATATATATATATATATGTACAATCTATTTTCCAAGTGGACATAGAACCATATAAGAAAATAAATTATCAATACTGCTGTCTGTGGCATCATGCTTCGACCGTTGGAGTCGAAGCGGCAACGTGGACTGGCAGGTAATTCGGATATAATTGCTCTTTGGCTCTGCTTGACCTGAGAGATGAGGTCTTGAGCAGGCTCACTACCACCAAAACTCTTCATGCGTGTGTGCGTTCGTGTGCACTGGTGCTGGTTAGTATGACTGCATACCGTCGATATGTAAATACGTACATCATGAATGCTCAGTCCGGCTGCCATCCGGTGACCTCACCCGGAATGCTAGTATAGGGCATAAGTAATCACCTTAAAAGTAAAAATAGTGGCATAGACATGATATATACAGAATTTTTAAAGATACCACATGAGAGAGATTGAAAACATGAAGATAGCTATGATGACATGATGAAAAGTAGATACTATTCATTTCACCCAAGGATCTGATCTACAAGATCTTTGTCTTAGACTGTATCTAGGAAGAGGAGTAGGAGTTGGGGTGGGTAGAGTGGAAAAATCTTGAGCCGGAACGGGTGGTGGAGCAGGTGAGGGGATATGTGTGAGGTCGAGGCCTCGGGGAACAATCTTGCAATTGTCTATGTGGAGGATCTTCTACTGAGTGTTGCGAGGAAGCATGTTGCGAGCAAAGGGTCTTGATTTTATTATTTGGTAGGATGTCAAGAACGCGAAATGGTTCTGTGAACTTTTCAGAGATTTTTTATGTTGTAGTATGGTTTTGTTCGTACACAATGTCTCCGATTGCAATGTTGCAATGCCTTGCTCCTGCATTATGGAGCCGTGCCATATCCATCTTTGAGAGATTAAGGGAGTCATGAATTCTCTTGAAGAGTGTTGAAATTCTGGATTTTGACTTTAACATAATCACTGAAGTTATATATGGGGGTAAGTCTGAAGTGAGAAGATCATATGGGAGCTTTTTATCCGAACCAAAAAGGACAAAATGTGGAGACTCCGATATTGACCTATTAATTGCACTGTTCATGGAGGCTTGGATCATTGGTACATGTTCATCCCAAGATGAGTGTATGTCTGAGGCAAGGTGTCTGAGAACATTAAGTATTTTCCTGTTTTGACGCTCCACTAGTCCGTTGGAGCTAGGGTGGTAAGGTAAGGTGTTACATTTTTTTATGCTAAAAATGTTGCAAATGTTTGTGAGTATGTCATTGTTGAATTCAGTGCCGTTATCTGAGATGAGTGTTTTTGGTGTGGTGTATGGGCATATGACCTTGTCAACCAGTGTCTGTGCGACTTGTTGTGCAGTCTTGTCTTGCAGTGGTGAGAGAATGGAGAAACGAGAGAAATGATCTACACAGACAAAGAGGTATTGGTTTCCGCTAGGGGTACGTGGCAATTTAAGAAGGTCGATAGCAATGGTCTCGAAGGGCTTGCAAGGGGCTGGATATGTTGAAATTGGAGCTTGACCGCTAATGTGACCTTTGTGGGACGCGCATGAATGACAAGAATCTATATGATCGTGGATATTTTTCCTCATAGTCGGCCAGAAATATTTCAATCAAACTTGTGAGACACTTGTGCTTTCCTGGGTGACCAGCAATGGGTGAGTCATGTACCAGCTTCGGTACTTCAGGAATGAGTTCTGTAGGAACTACGAACTGGAGCACTGAGCGATTAGGTTCGTGTTTGTTTTTGAGTGCTGTTTTGTGATACAGGACTTCGTCTATCATGGTATAGTTTTCTATGTTTGGAGGGAAATCATCAGTGTTTGTTGTATCGCCTGAAGTGAGGAAATATATCATGCGTTTCCAAATGGGATCTGACATTTACGCTGCGGCAATGCGCGCTAGCGTAAGGTTTACTGGAATTGACACTTGACTGATGGTCGCTACATGTCTACATAGGGCGTCAGCGACGACATTCGCTTTGTCGTGAACAAAATGGAAGGTGAGCATGAAGTCTTGAATCGTAAGGAACCAACGTGCTAGTTTGCCTGTGAGATTTTTTCCTTTGAAAAGGTGCAGAATTGGTTGGTGATCTGTGTGCATATGTATCTCATAGCCA
>NC_134802.1:6035118-6062618 GCF_046742065.1 Oratosquilla oratoria | reverse complement strand
AGTAGTTTTGCATCATCTGCAAAGAAGCTCATATAGCTTTCTATTCCTTCATCCATATCATTAATATATATAGCAAACATTATTGGGGCCAGTACTGTTCCCTGCGGAACACCGCTTATTACTTCATCCCATTTTGAGTGTTGGTTTCTTATCACTACTCTCATTTTTCTTTCTTGCAAAAAGTCTTCCATCCAATTTAGTAGTTTTCCCTGTATTCCTCCTTCAGTTTCTAATTTCTTAAGCAACTTCTTATGTGGTACTTTGTCAAAAGCTTTCTTTATGTCTAAAAATGCACAGTCCTCCCATCCATCTCTTTCTTGTGTCACGAATCTAGGCTCTATGTTTGAGTTTATACATCGAATCGAGACTTAGGATTCGAGTAGTTCCTTCAATCTAGAATATTAGATTCAAAACGTAGCCTCGTTTTGGATATTCTTTCTCTTCGCGGGGATAAAGAAAAGCAATGGAAAAAGCAACGGGAATAGATTTTCTAGCACAGTATAAAAGTATAAATATATATATCTCTTACCAATGTTGAGCAAGAACAGAGTGCGGTGCAGGAACGGGGTGGGGTAAGGACCACTGCTCCCCTTCTTATATACACAGACCGCACGACACCAGCGTCATAGCACAGGTGCCAACATGTACTTAATTAATTTATCCTAATTCTATTTACCCAACTCCACACTTCCACCATTTCCTTTATTCTTGTGTGGAGAGGGCTCACAAAATAATTTCTACCTGATACCTTAATTCTACAATGTAATGTGACTTTATATGTTGGCTCTACGTCGCCGCCTGGTTTTGGCGTGCGTGCCCCTTGACCTGACATCGGCGAGGTCACCGATTTCGTACTCCTCCGCTGACACATTCGCGCGCACTTCTTGTCCATAGAGTCCCTGCGCACAAAGGGGCTCATTGTTTCTCTTGGATCCGGGCTCCTTCGCTACAACATATTGTCATGGTCGGGGTATCGTGAACGTGGCCATGACATATATCCCCCTTTCGCCGGAAAAAATGATCAGGCCTATGAAATGGGGTCTGAGCATTTTATGTCGGGACGTGATAAGGCATCAGCTACCACATTAGACTTTCCTGGAATATATTTTACTGTTAAATTGTAACCTTGGAGAGCTATCGCCCATCTAGCCAGCCTATCATTTTTGGTTTTACCTTCTATGATATATTTCAATGGATTATGATCACTAAGGATAACTACTTTTCTATCTAAGAATACATGGAATTTCTTAAGGGCTAATACAAGGGCAAGAGCTTCCTTCTCAATGGTAGAATACCGTGTTTGGTAGTCCTTGAGAACCTGAGACATAAATGAGATGGGCCTCATGACGCCATCCTTCTCTTGCGCAAGCATGGCACCTACAGCTACTTTGCTGGCGTCGCAAAATATAATAAAGGTCTTACCATAGTCAGGGGCAATTAAGACAGGACCTCTAGAGAGAAGTTTCTTACACTCCTCAATGGCTGCATTTGCGCCTTCATTCCACCTGAAAGGATTACAAGAGAGCATGCGGGTTAAAGGAGCAGCCACATCCGCGAGGTTTGGACAATACCTGCGGTAGAATCCCAGCATGCCAAGGAATCTTCTGACGCCTCGTCGTGTCTTCGGAACCTGGAACTCCACTATATCCTTGATCTTGGCTTCCAATGGTGTGATGCTGTTTTGGCCCACTTGATGTCCGAGGTATGCGATAGAACTTCTCCCAAAGGAGCTCTTCTTCATGTTCACGGTGAGGTGGGCCTGTGCTAATCTGTCAAACAACCCCTGCAGCCTGTACAGGTGATCAATCCACGTGTCGGAAAACACAATGATGTCGTCCGAATAGGCTCTGACACCTGGTAATCCCTCGACAAGCCAATTCACAAGGCGCTGGAAGGATGCGCCACTATTTTTCATTCCGAAGGGGGTGACAGTATACTGGAAATGCCCATGGGGTGTGACGAATGCAGATATCGTGCGGGCCCTACTTGTAAGGGGAATCTGGTGATACCCTTTCATCAAATCTAACTTCGAAAGGAAGTGGGCTGTAGCAACTTCCTCAATGAGGTCATCAATTCTAGGGAGGGGATAAGGATCGGCCTGGGTGACCGCATTTACTTGCCTGTAATCCACGCACAGCCTCCACTCACCTCCGGGTTTTGGTACCAATATGGCCGGTGAGGCCCAGGGGCTAGTACTAGGCTCCACCAATCCTTGGGTCATGAGCTGTTGAACTTCTTCCTCCATGATTTTCTTCTTCTGGGGCGACAATCTGTATGGCGCTTGTCTCACCGGTTTGGCACCATCTTCTAGTATGACGTCGTGATGGATTGCTTGGGTAACGCTGGGGCATGGGGAAAATACCTGGATGTGCTCGCGGAGTATTGCTCTAACTTCTTCCCGCATCTCTCCCTCCAATGACGACAAGGATTTCTCCAATGCCTCATTGTTATCTGATCTGTCCAAATTATAAGAAAATGTTAGATCTTCAATATCTGAGTCAAGACTTCCCTCAGTTTGTCCTGTCTCAATTGCACCAATTGCCTCTTTTTCTATTTCCCCTTTAAATTCCTTTAGGAGGTTAATATGTGCTTGCTGTATCCCAGATCTTCTCATTGGATTTCTCAGTACATAGTTGTGACCCCCTTTTCTTTCGAGCACCTCAAATGGTCCCTCATATTTTGGATGCAATGAGTTTCTCTGAGGGGACAGTACAAGTACATATTCTCCTACCTTTAACTACCTCCTAACTGATTTCTTATCATATTGGTTCTTATAACTTCCCTGCGCTACTTCAAGGTTTTTCTTTGCTATCTGTCTGAATCTCCTTAGCTTTTCGAAGTTGTTACCTACTAATTTAGTGTATTGGATACCTCCTTCTGGAGTTTTTGACAATAGCTGGTCATACAGGGAGGCGAGGGGCTCTCTTGGTGCCCTGCCAAACATTAAGTAAAATGGAGAAAAACCTAAACCCTCATGGACAGTTATTCTGGAGGCATAGAGTAACAAATCTATGCCTTCATCCCAATCTTTTTGGAATTCTAAAACAAAGGCTCTAATCATACGTTTTAAGGTTCCGTGGAACCTTTCGAGACTCCCCTGGCTCTGGGGGTGATATGCTGAAGCGATTATGTGTTTTATGTTGAAGCCTTCTAGGGCTCCCTTGAATATCCCACTTAAAAAATTGGTGCCCCTGTCACTCTGTACCTCCCGAGGCATGCCCATCTTACTGAAATAAGACATCAGGGCCTTGGTGATTGTCCTGGCCTTAATGTTGGAGAGAGGTATCGCTTCAACATACCGAGTAGCTTGACACATTATGGTTATTAAGAATTGTTTCCCTGACTTAGTTTTTGGGAGAGGGCCCACACAATCTACAACAACCCTAGAGAAAGGTTCCTCAATTATAGGAACTTGATGCATGGGTACTCTCTTAGGTGTATCATTTGGTTTACCAGTCACTTGACACACGATGCATTCCCTAACCACCTTTTTAACATCCTCTGACATTCGGGGCCAGAAAAAATGGGCTGCTATAGCCTGCTTTGTCTTAGTTGTCCCGAGGTGGGCACAAGTAGCCTCATGTGCCATTTTCACAACACGTTCCCTCATCACCTGCGGGATGACTATCTGTAGAATAACGTCGCCCCCTACCTTATCTGGTGTCTTGTACCTTCTTAAGAGGACTCCCTTTTCTATGACGAATTCCTTGTCGTCATATTTTTCTTTTTCTTGCTCTTCCTCTTCTGCCGCTCGGCGCACCGCTTCCAATTCAGGGTCCTCTTTCTGGAGTATGGTGAGTCGCTCTGCATCCACAGCGATCCCCGTGACGACTTCCTCTGCAAGGACGTCTTCTTCTTCATTCTTGTCCGCTATCGTCTCTTCCTTCGCCTCATCTTTGGTCTCGTCCCCAGAGTCTCCACCAAGCAGGAGGGCTAGGTCACTTTTACTTTGTTCCTCCTCTTCTTGTGCTCTCTTGGCCTGGCTTCTAGTGATGAATGCCACAGGATCGGCCATGTCAGCTGAGTCAGTAAGTGTATGTGTCTGTCTGGGTATGGGGTCGCTGACTGTCTTTAGTTTAATGGGAACCGCTTCGCCTACGTCATTTCCTAAGAGGACATCTACTCCTTTTATCGGTATCTTTGCTAAGCCTACCTCGACCTTTGCTACCTGTCCATCCATTTCCAAAACCATGTTGATTAAAGGAGCTGATTCTATTACTCCCCCCGCCAATATCATGGAGAATTTACCTGTGCTTCTCTGTTTTAAACCCGGTATCAGATCTGGTCTCACGATGGTGCGACACGCTCCCGTATCCCTCAGTGCTTTTACCGCGATTTTTTTTTTTTTTTTTTTTAATTCCCCTCGATTCCCATCTTGGCATCCTTCACATACATTGACCACCTTGGGTTGATCCCCACTTCGTCTGTCCTGTCTTCCTGTACTTGTGTTTTCCCTTTGTCTTTCCTTCCTGAGCAAGTTTCCATCCCATGACTGAGATTTTCACAAGAGTCCCTCATATATGCGTCCTCATCTCTCTCAACGCACATTATCCCTTGCTTGGGCTGGCTATTTCCCATATCCTGTCTGTATGCCCGATCACTGAGTCTGGTGTAACAATCTTGAGTCCTATGCCCGTATCTCCCGCACCTGAGACATCTCTGAGGTTTTCTCCAGCTATCCCCTACTTGTGGTCTTGTATACCTCTGGCCCGGACCCGGAACTGCGAACGCACCTCTGTTCTTATCTCTTTGATTTTGTACTGTGCTTGTTTTTTGACTTTGTGTCTCACCCATCCTCAGGGCGAAGTTTTCGGCACGACTGGCCGCCTCCATTAGGGTCTCACATTTTTGTTGGGTCACATATAATTTGGCTTCATTGCTAAGCAAGTTTAAAAATTGCTCCCTAACCATTACTTCCATAATTTCCTTTGCACTTATCGCATTTTCTGCCCTCATCCATTTTGAAAATTCACTCCTCAACTTCCTAGCCATATTTATGAATCCACGACTGACATCCCTTTCTTCCTCTCTGAACTTTTTTCTAAAGTACTCTGGGGTGACTTCGTAAACTTTTAGTATTTCATATTTAATTTGATCATACTCATAAATGCCTTCACAGTCAAACAGTATACACATCTAAGGCTTTTGGGGGTAGGCTAGATCTTATCATTACCGGCCAGACATCCCTTGTCCATCCTATTTGTTTGGCCAAACCTTCGAATGATGAGAAGAATAGATCTGGGTCTTCTTCATTAAATTTGGGAATAATGTGATTTGCCTTGATGATGCTGTCTATTATGTTTCCTGTGTTACTCACCCCCGCCTGTTGGTAAGTAGGATGTTCTATATGACACCTGTTTGCTTCTCCCCCTGATTCTGTTCGTCTTCTAGGGTATTGCTCACTGCCCACTTCAACTCTAGGGTCCCTACTTCTGAACCTGTCCATGTCGTCTATCATGTCGTAGTATTGGCCTCTTTCCTGTGGGAACTGATCGTATCCACCCCTATCTGATCCCATACTACATCTTCCCATTCTTGGCGTCTCTCTACCTTCCTCTCTACAATAGTGTCTTCCTATTTCTTGTGGTGTGTCTGGCCTTTGTCTATAGGTGTATTCATTTTCCCTATTGGTTGGTCTACTTCCTAATCTGATTTCACTCATTCCAAATTTCTGATTTGGGGAATTTCCCCATAATAACGAATTTCTGTTTCTTGTCTCCTACGTACGTTGCCTTCTATCTCTCCCTCACTGAAACTGCTCCTTGCGTTATAATAATATCTAACGCTTTCATCTTCCCCCGGGTCGAAGTCTCTTTCGCTCCTACTTTGTTCGAATTCTATATCACTAGTGTGAGATCTCCCTCTCCTGCTTTCTACGTCACTTTCCCCTTTTCTAACCTGTGGGAATCCTTCAAAGCCGGGGCTACTCCTAGAACTTACTGGTGTGTTTGGGTAGGACATTGTGATAAAAGATTTTTTTTTTTTTTTGACGACAATACCCCCAGGCGACGCGTAACTGAATGTAAACAATGAAGCCAGATTAAATGCGTTTTTAGGATCGATCACGAGCGCAAGTTGCTCGGCGGTCTGCTTGATGATTATTAATTTGTTTTCTTTTTGTAACTGCGTGCTTTTATGAACCAGTTTCTCTCATCCAGCGAAGTGAAAGTATCCCGGACAGGAGGCCCCCATTTATATGTCACGAATCTAGGCTCTATGTTTGAGTTTATACATCGAATCGAGACTTAGGATTCGAGTAGTTCCTTCAATCTAGAATATTAGATTCAAAACGTAGCCTCGTTTTGGATATTCTTTCTCTTCGCGGGGATAAAGAAAAGCAATGGAAAAAGCAACGGGAATAGATTTTCTAGCACAGTATAAAAGTATAAATATATATATCTCTTACCAATGTTGAGCAAGAACAGAGTGCGGTGCAGGAACGGGGTGGGGTAAGGACCACTCCTCCCCTTCTTATATACACAGACCGCACGACACCAGCGTCATAGCACAGGTGCCAACATGTACTTAATTAATTTATCCTAATTCTATTTACCCAACTCCACACTTCCACCATTTCCTTTATTCTTGTGTGGAGAGGGCTCACAAAATAATTTCTACCTGATACCTTAATTCTACAATGTAATGTGACTTTATATGTTGGCTCTACGTCGCCGCCTGGTTTTGGCGTGCGTGCCCCTTGACCTGACATCGGCGAGGTCACCGATTTCGTACTCCTCCGCTGACACATTCGCGCGCACTTCTTGTCCATAGAGTCCCTGCGCACAAAGGGGCTCATTGTTTCTCTTGGATCCGGGCTCCTTCGCTACAACATATTGTCATGGTCGGGGTATCGTGAACGTGGCCATGACACTTGTATTATATCTATTAGCCTTGAATAGAAACATATTAAATTGGTGACGCATGATCGTCCTTGTCTGAATCCAAATTGCCTTGGATTTAACACTTTGTTTTTTTCTAAATATTTTACCCATCTACTTTTGATAATTCTTTCACAAATTTTTGCTATTGTACTTGTTAGAGAGACTGGTCTATAGTTGGTAGGTTCTTCTTTATTTCCTCCTTTATATATAGGTACTATATTTGCTTTTTTCCAATCTTCTGGAACTTTTCCTTCTTTCAAGGAACTGTTTAGTATGCTATGTATTTTGTCTGCCAGTTCATTCCTGCATTCTTTCAGAATCCAGTTTGCTATATCATCTGGTCCATGCGATTTTCTGACATCAAGATTACTCAAGTGTGTCAATATTTCATTCTTTGTTACTTCTATTTCTTCCATAGGGGGGACTTTCTCTTTCCATTCAATCTCTTCAGGTTGTATGTTCTCCCTTGTAAACACTGATTTAAAATGTTTGTTCATAATTTCCGCCATTTCCATTTCCTCAGTGTATTCAACTCCCTCTTGTCTTAATTTCTCCAAGTCTTGTTTGTTTTTCAGTTTATTGTTTACAAATCTGTAGAATAGTTTTGGTTGATCTTTACACTTTTCTATGACATATTTTTCATATTTTCTCTTTTCCTCTCTGCACGTTTGTACATATTGATTTCTATAACCGGTATATATTTTTTCATTTTTCAGGTCTTCTGTCTTTTTTCCATCTGATCCAGGCTTTGTCTCTTTTGTCTTTTAGCTCCCTACAACTTTTGTTGTACCAGCATTTTACATATTCTTTTTCTTGTTTTTGTCTTGGGACATACTTTTCCACTCCTTTTTTGTAAATTTTTGTCAAAATATTCCATTTCTCTTCCACTGTTGTTTCTTCTTTGAATATTTCTTCCCAGTTTTCTTGTTGAAAGAATTCTCTTATTTTATCAAAGTTTGTTTTTTCATACATCATTCTTCCTTTCCTATATTGCTCATTTCTTTTCCTATATTTTTCTTCATTAAATTCCAGTTCAATCAATATGTGGTCACTTTTACTGTGTGTGTGTGTGTGTATTTACCTAGTTGTATTTTACGGGAAGGGGAGCTATGCTCGTGTGGTCCCGTCTTTATATCTCATTTTATCTAAACTATTTTTAAATTCATGTATTGTTTTTGCACACACCACTTTCTCATCTAACTTTTTCCAACTGTTTATTACTCTGTGAGGAAAGCTGTTCTTTTTCAAATCTCTTCTATAGCTGTCTTTTTTTATTTTCTTTCCGTGTCCTCTTGTATTTCTGTTATCTCATTTTATCAGATTCTCTCTATCAGTAATTTCTATGCCTTTCATGATTCTGTAAATAGCTATCAAATCTCCTCTCTCTCTTCTTTGCTCTAGTGTCTGTAGTTCAAGTTTTTCTAGTCTCTCTTCATATGATAGTTTTGAGAGCGTTGGTGCCAGTTTTGTAATTGCTCTTTGTATTCTTTCAAGTTTTTTTTATACATTTTTTTGTACTTGGTGACCATATCGTTGCTGCATATTCCAATCTTGGTCTTATCAGGGTGATTAGGATTTTCTTCACCATTTCTTCATCCAGGTATGTAAATGCAACTTTGATTGTTCTTATTAAATTATAAGTTTCTCCAAAAATCTTATTTATATGTTTCTCAGGTGACATATTATTCATAACAATGACTCCCAGGTCCTTCTCATTTTCTATTTTTTTTTTTTATTCCTTCTTCTCCCAATTTATATGCTCCTGCTATTCTGCTTTTGCTTTTTCCAAATTCCATTATACTACACTTTTTTGTATTGAACTCCATCTCCCTCTTCCTACTCCATTCCTGTACTATATTTAGATCTCTCTGTAGTGATTCACAATCTTCTTCAGTTTCCACTCTTTTCAGTAGTTTTGCATCATCTGCAAAGAAGCTCATATAGCTTTCTATTCCTTCATCCATATCATTAATATATATAGCAAACATTATTGGGGCCAGTACTGTTCCCTGCGGAACACCGCTTATTACTTCATCCCATTTTGAGTGCTGGTTTCTTATCACTACTCTCATTTTTCTTTCTTGCAAAAAGTCTTCCATCCAATTTAGTAGTTTTCCCTGTATTCCTCCTTCAGTTTCTAATTTCTTAAGCAACTTCTTATGTGGTACTTTGTCAAAAGCTTTCTTTATGTCTAAAAATGCACAGTCCGCCCATCCATCTCTTTCTTGTATTATATCTATAAGCCTTGAATAGAAACATATTAAATTGGTGACGCATGATCGTCCTTGTCTGAATCCAAATTGCCTTGGATTTAACACTTTGTTTTTTTCTAAATATTTTACCCATCTACTTTTGATAATTCTTTCACAAATTTTTGCTATTGTACTTGTTAGAGAGACTGGTCTATAGTTGGTAGGTTCTTCTTTATTTCCTCCTTTATATATAGGTACTATATTTGCTTTTTTCCAATCTTCTGGAACTTTTCCTTCTTTCAAGGAACTGTTTAGTATGCTATGTATTTTGTCTGCCAGTTCATTCCTGCATTCTTTCAGAATCCAGTTTGCTATATCATCTGGTCCATGCGATTTTCTGACATCAAGATTACTCAAGTGTGTCAATATTTCATTCTTTGTTAGTTCTATTTCTTCCATAGGGGGGACTTTCTCTTTCCATTCAATCTCTTCAGGTTGTATGTTCTCCCTTGTAAACACTGATTTAAAATGTTTGTTCATAATTTCCGCCATTTCCACTTCCTCAGTGTATTCAACTCCCTCTTGTCTTAATTTCTCCAAGTCTTGTTTGTTTTTCAGTTTATTGTTTACAAATCTGTAGAATAGTTTTGGTTGATCTTTACACTTTTCTATGACATCTTTTTCATATTTTCTCTTTTCCTCTCTGCACGTTTGTACATATTCATTTCTATAACCAGTATATATTTTCCATTTTTCAGGTCTTCTGTCTTTTTTCCATCTGGTCCAGGCTTTGTCTCTTTTGTCTTTTAGCTCCCTACAACTTTTGTTGTACCAGCATTTTACATATTCTTTTTCTTGTTTTTGTCTTGGGACATACTTTTCCACTCCTTTTTTGTAAATTTTTGTCAAAATATTCCATTTCTCTTCCACTGTTGTTTCTTCTTTGTATATTTCTTCCCAGTTTTCTTGTTGAAAGAATTCTCTTATTTTATCAAAGTTTGTTTTTTCATACATCATTCTTCCTTTCCTATATTGCTCATTTCTTTTCCTAAATTTTTCTTCATTAAATTCCAGTTCAATCAATATGTGGTCACTTTTACTGTGTGTGTGTGTGTGTGTGTGTATTTACCTAGTTGTATTTTACGGGAAGGGGAGCTATGCTCGTGAGGGTCCCGTCTTCATATCTCATTTTATCTAAACTATTTTTAAATTCATGTATTGTTTTTGCACACACCACTTTCTCATCTAACTTGTTCCAACTGTCTATTACTCTGTGAGGAAAACTGTTCTTTTTCAAGTCTCTTCTATAGCTCTTTTTTTATTTTCTTTCCGTGTCCTCTTGTATTTCTGTCATCCCATTTTATCAGATTCTCTCTGTCAGTAATTTCTATGCCTTTCATGATTCTGTAAATAGCTATCAAATCTCCTCTCTCTCTTCTTTGCTCTAGTGTCTGTAGTTCAAGTTTTTCTAGTCTCTCTTCATATGATAGTTTTGAGAGCGTTGGTGCCAGTTTTGTAATTGCTCTTTGTATTCTTTCAAGTTTTTTTATACATTTTTTTGTACTTGGTGACCATATCGTTGCTGCATATTCCAATCTTGGTCTTATCAGGGTGATTAGGATTTTCTTCACCATTTCTTCATCCAGGTATGTAAATGCAACTTTGATTGTTCTTATTAAATTATAAGTTTCTCCAAAAATCTTATTTATATGTTTCTCAGGTGACATATTATTCATAACAAGGACTCCCAGGTCCTTCTCATTTTCTACTTTTTTTATTCCTTCTTCTCCCAATTTATATGCTCCTGTTATTCTGTTTTTGCTTTTTCCAAATTCCATTATACTACACTTTTTTGTATTGAACTTTATCTCCCACTTCCTACTCCATTCCTTTACTATATTTAGATCTCTCTGTAGTGATTCACAATCTTCTCCAGTTTTCACTCTTTTCAGTAGTTTTGCATCATCTGCAAAGAAGCTCATATAGCTTTCAATTCCTTCATCCATATCATTAATATATATAGCAAACATTATTGGGGCCAGTACTGTTCCCTGCGGAACACCGCTTATTACTTCATCCCATTTTGAGTGCTGGTTTCTTATCACTACTCTCATTTTTCTTTCTTGCAAAAAGTCTTCCATCCAATTTAGTAGTTTTCCCTGTACTCCTCCTTCAGTTTCTAATTTCTTAAGCAACTTCTTATGTGGTACTTTGTCAAAAGCTTTCTTTAGGTCTAGAAATGCACAGTCCGCCCATCCATCTCTTTCTTGTATTATATCTATTAGCCTTGAATAGAAACATATTAAATTGGTGACGCATGATCGTCCTTGTCTGAATCCAAATTGCCTTGGATTTAACACTTTTTTTTTTTTTTTTTTTTTTAATATTTTACCCATCTACTTTTGATAATTCTTTCACAAATTTTTGCTATTGTACTTGTTAGAGAGACTGGTCTATAGTTGGTAGGTTCTTCTTTATTTCCTCCTTTGTATATAGGTACTATATTTGCTTTTTTCCAATCTTCTGGAACTTTTCCTTCTTTCAAGGAACTGTTTAGTATGCTATGTATTTTGTCTGCCAGTTCATTCCTGCATTCTTTCAGAATCCAGTTTGCTATATCATCTGGTCCATGTGATTTTCTGATATCAAGATTACTCAAGTGTGTCAATATTTCATTCTTTGTTACTTCTATTTCTTCCATAGGGGGGACTTTCTCTTTCCATTCAATCTCTTCAGGTTGTATGTTCTCCCTTGTAAACACTGATTTAAAATGTTTGTTCATAATTTCCGCCATTTCCATTTCCTCAAGGTATTCAACTCCCTCTTGTCTTAATTTCTCCATGTCTTGTTTATTTTTCAGTTTATTGTTTACAAATCTGTAGAATAGTTTTGGTTGATCTTTACACTTTTCTATGACATCTTTTTCATATTTTCTCTTTTCCTCTCTGCACGTTTGTGCATATTCATTTCTATAACCGGTATATATTTCCATTTTTCAGGTCTTCTGTGTTTTTTCCATCTGGTCCAGGCTTTGTCTCTTTTGTCTTTTAGCTCCCTACAACCTTTGTTGTACCAGCATTTTACATATTCTTTTTCTTGTTTTTGTCTTGGGACATACTTTTCCACTCCTTTTTTGTAAATTTTTGTCAAAATATTCCATTTCTCTTCCACTGTTGTTTCTTCTTTGTATATTTCTTCCCAGTTTTCTTGTTGAAAGAATTCTCTTATTTTATCAAAGTTTGTTTTTTCATACATCATTCTTCCTTTTCTATATTGCTCATTTCTTTTCATATATTTTTCTTCATTAAGTTCCAGTTCAATCAATATGTGGTCACTTTTACTTATTGGTGTTTTATATTCAATCTTGTCCACTATTCTAGGTTCAGATGTAATTATTAAGTCTAGTCTCGATGGTTCTTCTTCATTTCTATACCTGGTGTTCTCCTGTATCCATTGTGTCATTGTATGGTCAGTATGTGTGTGTGTATTTACCTAGTTGTATTTACCTAGTTGTATTTTACGGGAAGGGGAGCTATGCTCGTGGGGTCCCGTCTTCATATCTCATTTTATCTAAACTATTTTTAAATTCATGTATTGTTTTTGCACACACCACTTTCTCATCTAACTTGTTCCAACTGTCTATTACTCTGTGAGGAAAGCTGTTCTTTTTCAAATCTCTTCTATAGCTGTCTTTTTTTATTTTCTTTCCGTGTCCTCTAGTATTTCTGTCATCCCAATTTTATCAGATTCTCTCTGTCAGTAATTTCTATGCCTTTCATGATTCTGTAAATAGCTATCAAATCTCCTCTCTCTCTTCTTTGCTCTAGTGTCTGTAGTTCAAGTTTTTCTAGTCTCTCTTCATATGATAGTTTTGAGAGTGTTGGTGCCAATTTTGTAATTGCTCTTTGTATTCTTTCAAGTTTTTTTATAATTTTTTTTGTACTTGGTGACCATATCGTTGCTGCATATTCCAATCTTGGTCTTATCAGGGTGATTAGGATTTTCTTCGCCATTTCTTCATCCAGGTATGTAAATGCAACTTTGATTGTTCTTATTAGATTATAAGTTTCTCCAAAAATCTTATTTATATGTTTCTCAGGTGACATATTATTCATAACAAGGACTCCCAGGTCCTTCTCATTTTCTACTTTTTTTATTCCTTCTTCTCCCAATTTATATGCTCCTGTTATTCTGTTTTTGCTTTTTCCAAATTCCATTATACTACACTTCTTTGTATTGAGCTCCATCTCCCACTTCCTACTCCATTCTTGTACCTTATTTAGATCTCTCTGTAGTGATTCACAATCTTCTTCAGATTTCACTCTTTTCAGTAGTTTTGCATCATCTGCAAAGAAGCTCATATAGCTTTCTATTCCTTCATCCATATCATTAATATATATAGCAAACATTATTGGGGCCAGAACTGTTCCCTGCGGAACACCGCTTATTACTTCATCCCATTTTGAGTGCTGGTTTCTTATCACTACTCTCATTTTTCTTTCTTGTAAAAAGTCTTCCATCCAATTTAGTAGTTTTCCCTGTATTCCTCCTTCAGTTTCTAATTTCTTAAGCAACTTCTTATGTGGTACTTTGTCAAAAGCTTTCTTTAGGTCTAGAAATGCACAGTCCGCCCATCCATCTCTTTCTTGTATTATATCTATTAGCCTTGAATAGAAACATATTAAATTGGTGACGCATGATCGTCCTTGTCTGAATCCAAATTGCCTTGGATTTAACACTTTGTTTTTTTCTAAATATTTTACCCATCTACTTTTGATAATTCTTTCACAAATTTTTGCTATTGTACTTGTTAGAGAGACTGGTCTATAGTTGGTAGGTTCTTTATTTCCTCCTTTATATATAGGTACTATATTTGCTTTTTTCCAATATTCTGGAACTTTTCCTTCTTTCAAGGAACTATTTAGTATGCTATGTATTTTGTCTGCCATTTCATTTCAGCATTCTTTCAGAATCCAGTTTGCTATATCATCTGGTCCATGCGATTTTCTGACATCAAGATTACTCAAGCGTGTCAATATTTCATTCTTTGTTACTTCTATTTCTTCCATAGGGGGGACTTTCTCTTTCCATTCGTTCTCTTCAGGTTGTATGTTCTCCCTTGTAAACACTGATTTAAAATGTTTGTTCATAATTTCCGCCATTTCCATTTCCTCAGTGTATTCAAATCCCTCTTGTCTTAATTTCTCCAAGTCTTGTTTGTTTTTCAGTTTATTGTTTACAAATCTGTAGAATAGTTTTGGTTGATCTTTACACTTTTCTATTATATCTTTTTCATATTTTCTCTTTTTCTCTCTGCACGTTTGTACATATTCATTTCTATAACCAGTATATATTTTCCATTTTTCAGGTCTTCTGTCTTTTTTCCATCTGGTCCAGGCTTTGTCTCTTTTGTCTTTTAACTCCCTACAACTTTTGTTGTACCAGCATTTTACATATTCTTTTTCTTGTTTTTGTCTTGGGACATACTTTTCCACTCCTTTTTTGTAAATTTTTGTCAAAATATTCCATTTCTCTTCCACTGTTGTTTCTTCTTTGTATATTTCTTCCCAGTTTTCTTGTTGAAAGAATTCTCTTATTTTATCAAAGTTTGTTTTTTCATACATCATTCTTCCTTTTCTATATTGCTCATTTCTTTTCATATATTTTTCTTCATTAAGTTCCAGTTCAATCAATATGTGGTCACTTTTACTTATTGGTGTTTTATATTCAATCTTGTCCACTATTCTAGGTTCAGATGTAATTATTAAGTCTAGTCTCGATGGTTCTTCTTCATTTCTATACCTGGTGTTCTCCTGTATCCATTGTGTCATTGTATGGTCAGTATGTGTGTGTGTGTATTTACCTAGTTGTATTTACCTAGTTGTATTTACCTAGTTGTATTTTACGGGAAGGGGAGCTATGCTCGTGAGGGTCCCGTCTTCATATCTCATTTTATCTAAACTGTTTTTAAATTCATGTATTGTTTTTGCACACACCACTTTCTCATCTAACTTGTTCCAACTGTCTATTACTCTGTGAGGAAAGCTGTTCTTTTTCAAATCTCTTCTATAGCTGTCTTTTTTTATTTTCTTTCCGTGTCTTCTAGTATTTCTGTCATCCCATTTTATCAGATTCTCTCTGTCAGTAATTTCTATGCCTTTCATGATTCTGTAAATAGCTATCAAATCTCCTCTCTCTCTTCTTTGCTCTAGTGTCTGTAGTTCAAGTTTTTCTAGTCTCTCTTCATATGATAGTTTTGAGAGTGTTGGTGCCAATTTTGTAATTGCTCTTTGTATTCTTTCAAGTTTTTTTATACATTTTTTTGTACTTGGTGACCATATCGTTGCTGCATATTCCAATCTTGGTCTTATCAGGGTGATTAGGATTTTCTTCACCATTTCTTCATCCAGGTATGTAAATGCAACTTTGATTGTTCTTATTAGATTATAAGTTTCTCCAAAAATCTTATTTATATGTTTCTCAGGTGACATATTATCATAACAATGACTCCCAGCTCCTTCTCATTTTCTACTTTTTTTATTCCTTCTTCTCCCAATTTATATGCTCCTGTTATTCTGTTTTTGCTTTTTCCAAATTCCATTATACTACACTTTTTTGTATTGAACTCCATCTCCCACTTCCTACTCCATTCTTGTACCTTATTTAGATCTCTCTGTAGTGATTCACAATCTTCTTCAGTTTTCACTCTTTTCAGTAGTTTTGCATCATCTGCAAAGAAGCTCATATAGCTTTCTATTCCTTCATCCATATCATTAATATATATAGCAAACATTATTGGGGCCAGAACTGTTCCCTGCGGAACACCGCTTATTACTTCATCCCATTTTGAGTGCTGGTTTCTTATCACTACTCTCATTTTTCTTTCTTGCAAAAAGTCCTCCATCCAATTTAGTAGTTTTCCCTGTATTCCTCCTTCAGTTTCTAATTTCTTAAGCAACTTCTTATGTGGTACTTTGTCAAAAGCTTTCTTTAGATCTAAATAATGCACAGTCCGCCCATCCATCTCTTTCTTGTATTATATCTATTAGCCTTGAATAGAAGCATATTAAATTGGTGACGCATGATCGTCCTTGTCTGAATCCAAATTGCCTTGGATTTAACACTTTGTTTTTTTCTAAATATTTTACCCATCTACTTTTGATAATTCTTTCACAAATTTTTGCTATTGTACTTGTTAGAGAGACTGGTCTATAGTTGGTAGGTTCTTCTTTATTTCCTCCTTTATATATAGGTACTATATTTGCTTTTTTCCAATCTTCTGGAACTTTTCCTTCTTTCAAGGAACTATTTAGTATGCTATGTATTTTGTCTGCCAGTTCATTCCTGCATTCTTTCAGTATCCAGTTTGCTATTTCATCTGGTCCATGCGATTTTCTGACATCAAGATTACTCAAGTGTGTTAATATTTCATTCTTTGTTAGTTCTATTTCTTCCATAGGGGGGACTTTCTCTTTACATTCGTTCTCTTCAGGTTGTATGTTCTCCCTTGTAAACACTGATTTAAAATGTTTGTTCATAATTTCCGCCATTTCCATTTCCTCAGTGTATTCAACTCCCTCCTGTCTTAATTTCTCCAAGTCTTGTTTGTTTTTCAGTTTATTGTTTACAAATCTGTAGAATAGTTTTGGTTGATCTTTACACTTTTCTATTATATCTTTTTCATATTTTCTCTTTTCCTCTCTGCACATTTGTACATATTCATTTCTATAACCGGTATTTATTTTCCATTTTTCAGGTCTTCTGTCTTTTTTCCATCTGGTCCAGGCTTTGTCTCTTTTGTCTTTTAACTCCCTACAGCTTTTGTTGTACCAGCATTTTACATATTCTTTTTCTTGTTTTTGTCTTGGGACATACTTTTCCACTCCTTTTTTGTAAATTTTTGTCAAAATATTCCATTTCTCTTCTACTGTTATTTCTTCTTTGTATATTTCTTCCCAGTTTTCTTGTTGAAAGAATTCTCTTATTTTATCAAAGTTTGTTTTTTCATACATCATTCTTCCTTTTCTGTATTGTTCATTTCTTTTCATATATTTTTCTTCATTAAGTTCCAGTTCAATCAATATGTGGTCACTTTTACTTATTGGTGTTTTATATTCAATTTTGTCCACTATTCTAGGTTCGGATGTAATTACTAGGTCTAGTTTCGATGGCTCTTCTTCATTTCTATACCTAGTGTTCTCCTGTATCCATTGTGTCATTGTATGGTCAGTAACCATCTCGAGTAGAGCGTTTCCCCATGAGCCGTCTCCACCCTTTACTGTCATTTCTTCCCAGCAGATTTCTTTGCAATTAAAGTCGCCCATCATAACTATTTTTCCTCCCTCTTCCATTATCTTGTTTAATGTTATCTTTGTGTCCTCTAACATACTTTTATGTTCACTCTCTTCCCATGAGGCTGTTTTTGGGGGCACATAATTTATCACAAACTTTCTGTTCTTTTTATCTCTGTCTTCTACTTCCATCATTATCATCTCTACTGTATTCTTTCCATATGTGACACCCTTCACGTTTATATCCTTCTTAGTCAGGAACATAACTCCACCCCCTTCCTTTTTCACTCTGTTTCTAATCCAATAATTATATGCATCATGTCCTACACTGTTGGGTGGTAGTGGACCTTTTAATTTTGTTTCTACAATTCCCATTATGTCTGGTTCTTTTCCTTTCAAATATTCATTCAGTTCATTCAATCCTGTTATTAATCCATCTATATTTGTGTAAGACACTTTTAGTTTTCTGCCACTTCCATTGTGTTCTCTGTTTCCCTTTTGTTTTTCTCTTGTATGTCGACTTTCTTTAGTTTCATATTCACTACTCTCCAATAGAATCTCTCTTTTTCTGACTCCGTTCTTATCTCGTTTTTTTCCTTTGCTTCAAGTCTTTTCTGTTTTTCTTCCTCTCTTTCCTCTTTATTCATTTCCCTTTTTATCCATACCTTTTTATATTGTTCACTTGTTGCTAGTTTCCCTGTTTTGGATAAGATATTCTCAGCCGTCGTTTGTGACCTGAATTTAATCTTGATTGGTCTGGTCTTGTCTGTACTATATTTCCCTAGCCTGAATTTCTCTTCGATTTGTTTCATTATTTCTGGTTCCTCTTCCTGAACTAATTCTAGTAAATTTCTTACTTTTTCATTTTCCTCTTTGATTCTTGTGGTTCTATCTGGGTTATGTTTCTCTTCTATTCCTAATATGATTATACATTTCTTTTTGTCTGCTAAGTCTCTTACTATATTCTCCTTCTGTCTCATCACTTTAATAACTGAGTTTTCAGTTTGTTCATTCATTTGCTGTCTGATTATGTCAGTGAATGCAACTTTGCTATTTTCTTGATTTTTTTTCCAACCCTCCTTGTTCTCCTTATTATTCTCCTTTAAGACTTTATTCTCATCTTTTACTTCTTTTAACTGTTTTTTTTTAATCTTCAATTTCCTTAGTTAAGTTTTTGTTCGCCTTCTCTAGTTCATCCAATTTTTCAACTCTTCGTATAATATTGTCAATATGACCGAACCTACGCTCCAAGTCCTCGATCATCTTATCGACCTTCTCTTCTAGTCTTGTCAGTCGGGGGGTGGGGGGGGGGGGTTGTGTCCCCCCCCCCCTCTTTAAATCCCTGGAAAATATTCTCATCACTTTCTACTGTATTGCTCTTATCTATACTTCTAATCTTTACGTTTTTATTAGACATTTCATCGTCCCTCAGGTCGGGGGGCCTTTTGTTTACCTTTCGCCTGTCTGCCTGGGCCAAGTCTACTCCTTCCTCATTTCCTTCCATTTCCCTCAGTAATCCCTCCCCCTTTCCTCTTTCCCTACTTTGCTACTACTCCACGAGCAATTTCCCCCCACCCTGCAAATACAATAGGCACTTCTCTTTGCGTTGGGATCCACAAACTTCAATTCTCTTCAGAACGTCTTCTAAGCCGTCCATTCGTTGAAGTGTGTGTGTGTGTGTGTGTGTGTGTGTGTGTGTGTGTGTGTGTGTGTGTGTGTGTGTGTGTGTGTGTGTGTGTGTGTTTATTTAGTTGTATTTACCTGGTTGTATTATACGAGAAGGGACCTATGCTCGTGGTGACCCGTCTTTGTATCTCTCAGCATCAAGTTTTTTCTTAAAATCTTGAATAGTGTTTGCACACACTGTGTCTTTGTTTAATTTCTTCCAAGTATCTATCACTCTGTGTGGGAAGCTATTTCTTTTTAGATATCTTCTGTAATTATCTTGTTTTATTTTATTTTCATGGCCTCTTGTTTTTTCATTGTCCCATTTTAACAAATCATTCTTATCTAAGATTTCCATTCCCTTCATAATTCTATAGATAGTTAGTAAGTCTCCTCTTTCCCTTCTTTTTTCTAGAGTTGGTAATTCTAATTTGGACAGTGTTTGTTCATATCTCATTTTGGAAAGAGTTGGTGCCAGTTTTGTTGTTGCTCTTTGTATTCTTTCTAATTTTCTATATTCTTTTTGTGCTTGAGATGAAATACCTGAAACGTATGATAGGGGTTACTAGGCTGGATAGAGTGAGAGATGAGGTGACGAGGAGAACAGGGAGTTGGGAGATAGGGTTGATGAAAGAGTATTGAGATGGTTTGGACACATGGAAAAAAATAAGCGAAGAAAGACTAGTAAAAGAGGTGTGGAAGGCAGAGGTGAAAGTAGTGAATATGAGGGGGCAACCTAGGATGAGATGGATGGATGGGGTAAAAGGGGCATTGGGAAAGAGGGGAATGTCTGTTGAGGAAGGACGGGAGAGGACAGAAGATAGGGGTGAATGGAGAAGGGTTGTGTATGGATGATGCTGTGATGCATGAGGGGGAGTGGGTGGGGGATGAGGGGTGAGGGAGTATGTATGAGAAATAAATTGACGCAGCCCGAAGGGATTTCTCCCCGTCTTCTCCTTTTCTGCATGAAGGGATAGAGAAAGGGAGGTGGGGTCACCAATTTAATGAAGTGGCCTTGCTGTGGATGTGCTGTGTCTTGCGACACTGCTTCTGACCCAGGGCAGTGGACAAGATGCAGGGATGACCTGTCATCTAGGAGGCGCCAAGATAAGGGGGAGGGAAGAGGGTAAAGGGGAGTGGAGTATGTAGGGGATACAATGGGTGGGAATGGTTTCTATGCCTTTGTTTTTTGGCTACCTCCCATGTAAGGAGGAAAAAGCCTTTGGTATATGTATGTATGTATGTATAAAGCAGACCAATGTCCTGAGATGGAATGTCTTCAAGAAGTCTTAGGAGCAAATTAAGAAAGGACATATGTTTAAAGGATGTGAAGAAATACAGTTTTCCATATAGATACAAAAACACTTGGAATAGCCTAGGAACTGATATAGACCAAGCTCAAACAATACATGAGTTCAAATCTAAACATTATAATTGGAAATCAAAGACATAGATTAAACTGGAATTGCACATGAATTTGAGGCTAGGTATGAAAAAAAATTAGAGTATAGGAGATGGGTCCGAATGAGAATTGCTCCTTTCCTGTATACTACAATTAGGTAGTATACAGGAGGTGAGGTGGAGAGGAAAGGTGTGGAGGTCGAGAGTATGCCCAATGTACAATCCTGCTGCATACAGGGAATGAAGCTTTGATGCAATATGGATATCCCTTTTCTTCCTCTGCCGCATTAGTATTGGCATGCTCTACACAACAATGTCGTTGACAACTTGAGAAATTATAATTACAATTGTTTGAACTCAATATTTCTGGGGTACAGGTTCACTGGCAGCAGTCCCAGCATGCAGTTTCTTTAGTAATTCTGGAGTCATGAAAATGAGCTCCTTTCCTGTAAAATTAGATAAATACACTCCTATCATGGGCTCCCCCCTCCCCCCAAAAAAGTAATACTTGCTTACCTTGGCCTTCATAATCACAGGACAAGAGTGAAGCCCAACACACCATAGCAACATACAATATTTTTACCATACAAATAGGTTGTATGTTCTCCCTTGGAAACACCGATTTAAAATGCTTGTTCATCAATTCTGACATTTCTATTTCCTCTATGTATTCAACTCCTCCATGTCGTAGTTTCTCTAATTCTTGTTTGTTTTTCAGTTTGTTGTTTACAAATCTGTAAAATAGTTTTGGTTGATGTTTACATTTTTTTATGACATCTTTTTCATATTTTCTCTTTTCTGCTCTGCTCATTTGTACATATTCATTTCTATAACTAGTATATATTTTCCATTTTTCAGGTCTTTTGTCTTTTTTCCATTTTATCCAAGCTTTATCCCTTTTGTCTTTTAACTCCCTACATCTTTTGTTGTACCAACACTTTACATATTCTTTTTCTTGTTTTCATCTTGGAACATATTTTTCCACTCCTCTTTGTTTCCTCTTTGGGTATCCTTTCCCAGTTTGCTTTTTGAAAGAATTCTATAATTTTATTAAAAAAAAAAAAAAATCCATACATCCATCTTCCCTTTCTATATTCTTCTTTTTTTCCATGTATTTTTCCTCATTTAGTTCCAGTTCAACCAATATGTGGTCACCTTTATTTATTGGCATCTTATATTCAATCTTGTCCACTATTTCGGGTTCTGATGTGATTATTAGCCCAGTCTCGATGGTTCTTCCTCATTTCTATTCTCTTGTATCCATTGCGTCATTGTATGTTCTATAATCATATCAAGTAGTACATTTCACCATAGGTTGTCTCCACCCTTCACTGTCATTTCCTCCCAGCAGATTTCTTTACAATTAAAGTCACCCATTATAACTATTCTTCCTCCATCTTCCATTATCTTATTTAGTGTTATCCTTGTGTCTTCTAACATATTTTTGTGTTCTCTCTCTTCCCACGAAGCCGTTTTAGGAGGCACATAATTTACTACAAACTTCCTACTCTTCCCATCCCTGTCCTCCACTTCCATCATAATCATCTCTACTCTATTCTTTCCATATGTGACATTCCTCACATTTATATCCTTCTTAGTCAGGAACATAACTCCACCCCCTTGTTTTACCTCTCTGTTTCTAATCCAATAATTATATGCACCATGTCCTACACTGTTGGGTGGTAATGGATTAATTTTGTCTCTGTAAGTCCCATTATGTCCGGTTCTTTTTTCTTCAGGTAATCATTCAGTTCGTTCAAGCCTGTTATTAAGCCATCTATGTTTGTGTAAGACACTTTTAATTTTCTGCTACTTCCATCGTGTTTTCTGTTTCCTTTCCGTTTTTCTCTGCTATGAACCATTTCCTCACTTTCATATCCACTACTCTCCAATAGAATTTATCTTTTTCTGACTCTGTTCTTTTCTCGTTTTTTTTCCTTAGCTTCTAGTCTTTTTGTTTTCTCATCCTCTCTTTCCTCTTTATTCATTTCTCTTTTTATCCATACCTGTTTATATTGATCACTGTCTGCTAGTTTCCCTGCTTTTGCTAAGATATTCTCTGTTGTCGTTTGTGACCTGAATTTGATCTTAATTGATCTGGTCTTATCTGTATTACATTTCCCTAGTCTATATATTTCTTCAATTTCTTTCCGTTTCTTGTCCATCCTCTTGAACTACTTCTAATATCTTGTTTACCTTTTCCTTTTCCTCTTTTACTCTTGTAGTCCTATTTGGATTATACTTCTCTCCCATCCCTAATATAATCATACATTTCTTTTTGTCCACTAAGTCTCTTACTATATTCTCCTTTTCTCCCATCACTTTAATAACTGTGTCCTTAGTTTGTTCTTTCACCTGTTGTTTCACTATATCTGTAAATACAACTTTGTTGTTCTCTTGGACTTTTCTCCAACCCTGTGCTTCTTTTGCTATGGACTCTTTATTCTCTTTATTATTATTCTTTAATTCCTCATTTTCATATTTTACTTCTTTTAACTGTCTTTTTAATTCTTCTATTTCTTTAGTTAGGTTTTGATTCTCCTTCTATAGTTCTTCCTGTTTATCAACTCTTTAGGTAACTAGTGTTAATTGATTAAACCTAACCTCCCATTCTTCGTACATTTTTTTAGTTTCTCCTCTAGATTTCCTAGTCGGGGGAGGTTGTCACCTCCCTCATTAAATCCATAAAAACAGTTATCTTCTCTTTCCATTGAGCTGCTTTTATCTATAATTCTGCTTTTGACACCTCTGCTTCCTTGTTGTTCCTCGTCTGTGTTTTCTGTCCGCCGTTTGTTTACACCTCTCCTAACATCTGGGGCCCGTTCGTCCCCTTCCTCATTTCTTTCCATTTTCCTGAGTAATCCCTCTCTTTCTCCTATTTCTTCACCTTCCCACTAGACCACGACCTTTCCCCTTCCCTACTAATACAACAAAGGTGCTCCCTCGTCGTTGAGATCCACGAAAATTGCACTTCTTTTCCGGAGTTCTAATCTTCGCCGTGAATCCAACGTACGTGTGTGTGTGTGTGTGTGTGTGTGTGTGTGTGTGTGTGAGTGTGTGTGCCCTTATTTGTGTGTGCTCGTGTGTGTTCGTGTGTGTGTTCACACTTGGCCTATCCTATTTTTCCCTGCCAGCTTGCATCTCTTACCTTTCTCTTTATTTTCCTTCTCTAAGGTAGGTATTGGCTTTTTCAGGATCTACTAAGTATTTCAGCGACTTTGACCCATCGTTTTTCGCTCATATTTCCGAAATGACCATTCACATCAGTATAATATATTAGCACAGCTTAATTCACACCCTGCCCTAATTTTTGACGTTATAGTGCATTCACAAATTTATTTATTTACGGCGTTTACTCTTGACATCAAATGTCTGGCAGCCGACACCCGTGAAGTAAATCGAACAAGTGAAGTTGTGACGTCATCACAAACTACCTCGTGTATCCCATCCTCCTCCCCTTCCCTCCTTCCTCCCCATTTCCTCCCTCTCTCTCTCTCTCTCTCTCTCTCTCTCTAAAAAATATATATATATATATAATAATAATAATTATAATAATTGAATACCATGCACCCGGAGAGGGAATTCAATAACAAGTTTATACATATGATGGATAGGGAAATTATAATAATAACTGGACATGCATTTTATTTCATTCCATACCACTATGGATAAACAGTTCATCCTCGTCATCGCTGTCCATGGTGATGATGACGGGTTCCACACTTTCATGTATGTTGTCCGATGACCAGTACTCTTCTTCGAACGATCTGGACCTTCTCACAGCACCCGCCCACACCTCCTTGGTTGCGACAAGCTTTGCCTCCTGGAGCCGCGCTTGCAGGTCTGCCCGAGTGAACCGCTGCAACGTTGAACGCACGTGTTGCTTCATGCAGCCCCACACTTGTTCGATGGCGTTCAATTCTGGATGAGCTGGTGGCAAACGGATGAACTCATGACCCCATGATCGGATAATTTCGTCAACCGTGTAGCGTGGCTCGGGCCGGTTCTCCTTGCAGATCATTAGCAACTCAGGGCGCGAATGGTAGCAACTCAGGGTGGGAATGGTAGCAACTCAGGGTGGGAATGGTAGGCTGCGGCACTCCAACCATTTCACGATCTCCGCTTTTCTTGTGGCAGTGGTGGGGCAACGGGTCTCCTCGGTCAGCTGACTGTGGTAGGGTGCGTTGTCAAGCACCACCACCGATGGCTCAACGAGCGCCGGCAAAAGCTGTGATGTCAGCCAGCGAATGAATAGGGCGCTGTTCATTTCACCATGGTAGTCTCCTATTTTGTTCTTGGCAGGATACCACAGAAATGATTCGTCAATGAATCCCTCATCTGTGCCACCTGCTACTACCACAAAGTGGGAGGGAAGGGGAGGAGGATGGGATACACGAGGTAGTTTGTGATGACGTCACAACTTCACTTGTTCGATTTACTTCACGGGTGTCGGCTACGACACACTTAATATCAAGAGTAAACATACATGCATATACCAAAGGCTTTTCCCCCCTTACACGGGGGGTAGCCAAAAAGAAAAAGGCATATAAATCACTCCCACCCATGTCATTTCCCAATATTCCACTCCCCTCCACCCTTCTCCCTCCCTCCTATCTTGCCACCTCCTGGATGACGGGTCATCCCTGCATCCTGTCCACTGCCCTGAGTCAGGAGCAGTGTCGCAAGACACAGCACATCCACAGCAAGGCCACTTCATAAATTCGGCGACCCCCCCTCTCCGTCCCCTCATGCAGAAAAGAAGACGGGGAGAAATCCCTTCGGGCTGCGTCAATTTTTTTTTTTTTTTTTCATACATACTTCCTCACCCCCCATCCCCCACCCACTCCCCCTCATGCATCACAGCCTCATCTATACACAACCCCTTTCCATTCACCCCTACCTTCTGTCCTCTCCCGTCCTTCCTCCACAGCCATTCCTCTCTTTTGTAAAGCCCCTTTCACCCCATCCATCCATCTCATCCTAGGACGCCCCCTCATATTCACTCCTTCCACCTCTGCCTTCCACACTTCTTTTACTAATCTTTCTTCACTCATTCTTCCATTGTGTCCAAACCATCCTAATACTCTTTCATCAACCCTATCTCCCAGCTCCCTTTCCACCCCTGTTCTCCTCCTCACCTCCTCATTTCTCACTCTATTTAGCCTAGTAACCCCTATCATACTTCTCAGACATTTCATCTCAAACACATTCAAACTCCTTCTCTCTTCCTCTCTTATGTTCCATGTTTCTGCCCCGTACATTGCTGTTGGCACAATCACTCCTTCAAATAACCTCCTCTTAGCATCCATTCCCAGATGTCTATTTCTCATTACACTTTTTAATCCACCAGGGCATTTACTCGCTTCTCTCAATCTACATTCTACCTCCACCCCCACTCCTCCCTTTCCTGTCACATTCGCACCCAAGTATCTAAAACTACCTACTTCCTCCAGTTTCTCACCCTAATGCTCACTTCCAGCCTACTGTCACTCTCTCGCCTTGTACATCTCATCACCTTACTTTTACCCACATTTATCTTCAGCTTCCTTCTCCCACACACCTTCTCAAACTCTGTCACTAACTTCCTCAATCCCTCCTCTGATCCTGCTAAAAGCGCGGTGTGGTCAGCAAACAACAGCTGGCTCACCTCCCACTTTTCTCCATTTTCTATAATCATCTCTAACCCCTGACCCACTACCTTTGCATTTACCTCTCGCACCACCCCATCCATGTAAAGATTGAACAGCCAGGGCGACATAACACATCCCTGACGAAGTCCCACCTTTACCTCAAACCATTCACTCTCTCCATTTCTAATCCTAACGCAAGCTCTACTACTCTCATAAAAACTCTTGACTGCTCTAAACATCTTTCCCCCTATCCCATATATCTGCAGTACCTCCCACAGTGTCTTCCTGTCTACCTTGTAAGCCTTTTACAGATCTATAAAAGCCCAAAAAAACATCCTTACCTTTTCCTATAGCTTTCTCACATATCTGCCTTACCACAAAAATCTGATCTACACATCCCCTACCTGTCCTAAAACCACACTGTTCCTCACCAATTACTCCCTCTGTTCCTCACCTAGTCCTCTCAATCAAGACCCTCCCATAAGCCTTCCCAACTACACTCAACAAGCTGATCCCTCTCTAGCTGCTACACTCACACTTGTCCCCCTTTCCTTTGTAAAGCGAACTATACAGGGACTCCTCCAGCCCTCCGGCACTCTACCCTCTCTTAAACAAACATTAAATAACCTCACCAGCCAGTCCACCATAACTGTACCTCCTTTCTTCAGACATTCTGTATGGCATCCATCCAACCCTGGTCCCTTACCTGCTCTCATCATCTTAACGGCTGCTTTCACTTCATCCTTCCCTATTTCTCCTCCATTTTCCTCACTCATCACTTTCATTTTCTTAGCGCCTCACACTGCAACTACCTTTCCCTCCCTATCCTCCTTCACATTTAGCAACTCCCTAAAATTCTCTGCCCACCTTCCTCTCACTGCCTTCTCTTCCATTATCACCTCTCCATCTGCACCCTTTACATTTTCTTCTCTATTTGATTCGCCTCCTCTTCCTCTTTTAATTTCCCTCCAAAACATCTTTTTATTACTTTCAAAATTTTCTATGATACTCTTTCCCCATTTCACATCTGCTCTCCTCTTTGCTTCCTTTATCTTATGCTTAACTTCCTTTCTCTTTACTTTGTACCTCTCATACGATTCCCTCGCCCTAATTTGCAGCCAATCTATGAATGTCTGCTTCTTCTCTTCTACACCCTTCTTTGCTTCCTCATCCCACCACTCACTACCCTTCCTTCTATTTCCTCCCATCCTCCTTGTTCCACACACCATCTTTGCACACCTTATGACTCCCTCCTTGAACCATCCCCATTTCTCCACTCCTAGTTCTACTCTATCCTTTACTCTCTCCCATTCCTCTCTCAGCTTCTTCTTATACTCATTTTCCTTTTTTTCCTCATTTAAGCAGTTCACTCTAAGTACCTTCCTACCTTCTGCCCTTTTCCTCTTTCTCCACCTATTCTCCACTCTCAATTTACCTTCC
>NC_134802.1:6022618-6030118 GCF_046742065.1 Oratosquilla oratoria | reverse complement strand
AAATACTTCAAGATACGCTTACTAAGATGATTCATACTTACATCCCGTTTAAGGACAGACGCCACCCCAAATTAGGCTCACCCAAAATGGCTTGACAAAGAAACTGAAAAATTATTGCAAAAGAGAGGCTTATAAGAAATGCAAGTGCTCAGGTGCACCTAATGACCATCAAAATTATGTAATGATACAGGGAAATTTAAAAAAGACAATAAAAACGAAAACGACAATACGAAATGAATATCGTTGATAAATCCAAATAGAATCCCAAAGAATTCTATAGTTACATTAGAGATAAAAAGGTTATTAGGAATCACATTGGCCCACTATTATCTGCTGACGGTAGACTAGAATATTCAAATGAAGGAATGTGTGATATTTTAAACAACTATTTGCAAACGAAACACCTCAAAATGAACTCCAAACTGAAACCTGCGAAGAGCATAGGGTGAACTTACTACAGTGAATATAGAAAGAAAAGAAAAAAAATAAATAAATAAAATAAAATAAAAGGTGTACAGAAACACTCAAAAGTTAATAAAACACCAGGGCCTGGCGGTTGGCATCCAAGACTCTTAAAGGAAATAAAAAATGAAATTAGTGTTCCATTAGAAATTATTTTCAAGAAATCCATCATAACCGGAGATGTCCCAAGAAAATGGAAGCTAGCTTACGTTACTCCCATATTAAATGTATATATATATATATATATATATATATATATATATATATATATATATATATAATATATATATATATATATATATATATATATATATATATGTATGTATAAATACAGGCCTATAAGTTTGACTTCAATCGTAAGAAAAAGGATGGAAACTATCATAGATGTTATCGGACATCATTTATAAAATAAATGTTTGATAAATTATAGCCAGCATGGATTCAGACGGAAACGTTCTTGGGTGACTAACTTCTTCGAATTCTACAACACTGTCATCTCGAATTATAACAAAAGAAACAATATAGATTTGATATATTTAGACTTTGCAAAAGCTTTTGATACCGTCCCCCATAAAAGACTACTTACTAAATTAGCTTCACACAGAATAAATGGTAGCCTATTAAGTTGAACTAGTAATTGGTTGAATGATTGAAAACAGAGAGTTGTTTTAAATGGCAAAACTTCTAGATGAAATTTTTTTACAAGTGGAGTTCCTCAGGGTTCCGTTCTTGGGCCATGCTATTCATATTATATATAAATGATAAGGAGCACGGACTGTAATCTATTGTCTCTAAATTTGTTGATGATACAAAACTGTGAGGAATGGAAAATGAGAAAGAAAAGGAGAAGGAATGCAGAAAGTAGCTGAGAGATGAGTGGAAGTGAAGCATAGTATAGATCTAGGAGTGGAGGAGGAATGGGGATGGTTCAAGGAGGGAGTCACAATGTGTGCAAAGTTGGTGTGTGGAACAAGGAGGATGGGAGGAAATAGAAAGAAGGGTAGTGAGTGGTGGGATGAGGAAGCAAAGAAGGTTGTAGAGGAGAAGAAGCAAGTGTTCACAGATTGATTACAAAATAAGACGAAATATTCATATGAGAGGTACAAAGGAAAGAAAAGAGAGTAAAGCATAAGATAAAGGAGGCAAAGAGGAGAGCGGATGTGAAACAGGGTTAGAGTACCATAGAAAAATTTGAAATTAATAATAAGATTATTTGGAAGGAAATTAAGAGAGGAAGAGGTGGCGAATCAAATAGGGAAGAAAAGGTAAAAGGTGCAGATGGAGAGATGATAATGGGAGAAATGGCAGAGAGGAAGATTGGCAGAGTATTTTAGGGAGTTGCTAAATGTGAAGGAGGATAGGGAGGGAAAGGTAGTTGCAGTGGGAAGCGCTAAGAAAATAACAATAGTGAGGAAAATGGAGGAGAAATAATGAAAGATTAGGTGAAAACAGTTGTTAAGAAGATGAGAGCAGGTAAGGCACCTAGGTTGGATGAGTATCATGTGGAGTGTCTAAAGAAAAGGGAGGTACAGTGATGGTGGACTGGCTGGTGAGGTTATTCAATGTTTGTTTGAGAGAGGGTAGAGTGAGGGAGGACTGGAGGAGTGCCTGTATAGTTCCACTTTACAAGGAAAAAGGGTATAAGTGTGAGTGTAGTAGTTTCAGAGGGATCAATTTGAGTGAAGTTGGGAAGGCTTATGGAAGGATTTTAATTGAGAGAATTAAGAGAGGAATAGAAGGAGTAATTGGTTAGGTGTAGTGTGGGTTTAGGACAGGTAGAGGTTGCGTGGATCAGATTTTTGTTGTAAGGCAGATATGTGAGAAAGATTTAGGAAAAGGTGAGGATGTTTTATGGGCCTTTATGGATTTGGAAAAGGTTTATGACTGGGTAGACAAGAAGTCATTGTGGGAGGTATTGCAGATATATGGGATAGAAGGAAAGCTGTCAAAAGATTTTACAAGAGTAGTAGAGCTTTTATTAGAATCAGAAATGGAAAGAGTGAGTGGTTTGAGGTAAAGGAGGGACTTCACCAGGGCTGTTCAATTTATACATGGATGGTATGATATGAGAGGTAAACGTAAGGGTAATGGGTCGGGTATTGGAGATGGTTAAAGAAAAAAGAGAAAAGTGGTAGATAAATCAGTTGATGTTGTTTGCTGACGACACTGCGCCTGTGGTTTGAGGAAGGATTAAGGAAGTTAGTGACAGAATTTGGGAAGGTGTGCGAAAGGAAGTTGAAGATGAATGTAGGTAAAGTAAGGTGATGAAATGTGCAAAGGGAGAATGTGGCAGCAAATTGGAGGTGAGTATCAAGGGAGAGAGACTGGAGGAATGTGGCAGGAAAGGGAGGAGTGGAGGTGGAGGTAGAATGTAGATTTAGAGAATCAAGTAAATGCCTTGGGAGATTAAAAAGTGTAATGAGAAATAGACATTTGGGATTGGATGCTAAAAGAGATTGTATGAAGGAGCGATGGTGCCAACAGCACTGTATGGGAGAGAAACATGGAACATAAAAAAGAAGACAGGAGGAGTTTGAATGTGTTTGAGATGAAGTGTCTGAGAAGTATGATAGGGGTTACTAGGCTGGATAGAGTGAGAAATGAGGAGGTGAGGAGGAGAACGGGGGTGGTAAGGGAACTGGGAGATAGGGTGGATGAAAAAGTATTGGGATGGTTTGAACACATGGAAAGAATGAGTGAAGAAAGACTAGTAAAAGAGGTATGGAAGGCAGATAGGGAGGCAGTGAACATGAGGGGAAGACCTAGGATGAGATGGATGGATGGGGTAAAAGGGGCTTTGGGGAAGAGGGGAATGTCTGTTGAGGAAGAACGGGAGAGGATAGAAGACAGGGGTGAATGGAGAACGGTTGTGTATGGATGATGTTGTGATGCATGGGGTGGAATGGTTGGGGGATGAGGGGTGAGGTCGTATGTGTGAGAAAAAATTGACGCAACCCGAAGGGATTTCTCCCTGTCTTCTCCTTTTCTGCATGAGGGGACGGAGAGGGGGGATCGCCGATTTAATGAAGCGGCCTTGCTGTGGATATGGTGTGTCTTGCGACACTGTTTCTGACCCAGGGCAGTGGACAAGATGCAGGTATGACCCGTCATCCAGGAGGTGCCAAGATGGGAGGGAGGGGGGGTAGAGGGTGGAGGGGAGTGGAGTGTATTGGGAATGGAAAGGGAGGTAATGGATTTTATGCCTTTGTTTCTTGGTTACCTCCCTTGTAAGGGGGAAGAATCCTTGGTATATGTATGTATGTATTATTATTATTATTATTACTATTATTATTATTATCATTATTGTTATTTTTATTATTATTGTTATTGTTGTTGTTGTTGTTACTATTATTATTATCATTATTGTTATTATTATCATTATCATTATTGTTGTTGTTGTTGTTACCATTATTATCATTACATTTATTATGTTTATTTTTATTGGCCTCCACGGGTTTCCCGATGTTGATGGCTTAGAATTGAAGTGCATTGTGGTTGATAAAAATGTATATCTATTCACTGGGACCCATTCAGTGTTATACAAATAATTTCCCGTGTTAGTATACTTACCAACTGTACTATCATAGCGGAGATGGGTTGAACGCAAAATTCCGTGTATGTGTATGCATCTCGAGCATACAAATATATAAGAAAAGTTGCGCTCAAATTATACATCTCTTGATGGAGCAATCGGTTAAGCCACTACAGCACTTGTCACGTGCTAGCCGGGTTCGAGTCCTTGGCCGTACCACATTTCAATTTCTGCATGTTGGCTTCCATGGATCTCCTGATATTGATGGCTTAGAATTTAAGTGCATTGTGGCTGATAAAAATGTATATCTATTCACTGGGACCCATTCAGTGTCGTACAAATACTTTCCCGCGTTCGTATACTCACCAATTCTACTATCATAGTGAAGATGGGTTGAACGCAAAATTTCGGGTATGTGTATGTAACTCGAACATAAAAATGTATTAGAAAAGTTACGCTCAACTTATATCTCTCTTGATGGAGCAATCGGTTAAGTCACTACAGCACTTGTCACGTGGTAGCCGGGTTCAAACCCTTGGCCGTACCACGTTTCAGTTTCTGCATGTTGACCTCCACCGATCTCCCAATGTTGATGGCTTAGAATTAAAGTGTATTGTGGTTGATAGAAATGTATATGTATTCACTGGGGCCTATTCAGTGTTGTACAAATACTTTCCCGCGTTCTTATACTTACCAATTCTACTATCATAGTGGAGATAGGTTGAACGCAAAATTTCGTTTATGTGTATGTAACTCGAGCATACAAATATATGAGAAAAGTTGCGCTCAACTTATATCTTTATTGATGGAGCAATCGGTTAACTCACTACAGCACTTATCACTTGCTAGCCAGGTTCGAGTCCTTGGCCGTACCACGTTTCAGTTTCTGCATGTTGGCATACACGGGTCTCCCAATGCTGATGGCTTAGAATTTAAGTGCATTGTGGTTGATAAAAATGTATATCTATTCACTGGGCCCCATTCTGTGTTTTACAAATACTTTCCCGCGTTCGTATACTTACCAACTGTACTATCATAGCGGAGATGGGTTGAACGCAAAATTTCGTGTATGTGTATGTAACTCGAGCATACAAATACATTAGAAAAGTTACGCTCAACTTATATCTCTCTTGATGGAGCAATCGGTTAAGTCACTACAGCACTTGTCACGTGCTAGCCGAGTTCAAGTCCTTGGCCGTACCACGTTTAAAATTCTGCATGTTGGCTTCCACGGACCTTCCGATGTTGATGGCTTAGAATTAAAGTGCATTGTGGTTGATAGAAATGTATATATATTCACTGGGATTCAGAGTTGTACATATATATATATATATATATATATATATATATATATATATATATATATATATATCCATGTTGTGTGTGTGTGTGTGTGTGTATTTACCTAGTTGTATTTACCTAGTTGTATTTTACGGGAAGGGGAGCTATGCTCGTGAGGTCCCGTCTTCATATCTCATTTTATCTAAACTATTTTTAAATTCATGTATTGTTTTTGCACACACCACTTTCTCATCTAACTTGTTCCAACTGTCTATTGCTCTGTGAGGAAAGCTGTTCTTTTTAAAATCTCTTCTATAGCTGTCTTTTTTTATTTTCTTTCCGTGTCCTCTTGTATTTCTGTCATCCCATTTTATCAGATTCTCTCTATCAGTAATTTCTATGCCTTTCATGATTCTGTAAATAGCTATCAAATCTCCTCTCTCTCTTCTTTGCTCTAGTGTCTGTAGTTTAAGTTTTTGTAGTCTCTCTTCATATGATAGTTTTGAGAGTGTTGGTGCCAGTTTTGTAATTGCTCTTTGTATTCTTTCAAGTTTTTTTATACATTTTTTTGTACTTGGTGACCATATCGTTGCTGCATATTCCAATCTTGGTCTTATCAGGGTGATTAGGATTTTCCTCACCATTTCTTCATCCAGGTATGTAAATGCCACTTTGATTGTTCTTATTAAATTATAAGTTTCTCCAAAAATCTTATTTATATGTTTCTCAGGTGACATATTATTCATAACAATGACTCCCAGGTCCTTCTCATTTTCTACTTTTTTTATTCCTTCTTTTCCCAAATTGTATGATCCTGTTATTCTGTTTTTGCTTTTTCCAAATTCCATTATACTACACTTTTTTGTATTGAACTCCATCTCCCACTTCCTACTCCATTCTTGTACTTTATTTAGATCTCTCTGTAGTGATTCACAATCTTCTTCAGTTTTCACTCTTTTCAGTAATTTTGCATCATCTGCAAAGAAGCTCATATAGCTTTCAATTCCTTCATCCATATCATTAATATATATAGCAAACATTATTGGGGCCAGAACTGTTCCCTGCGGGACACCGCTTATTACTTCATTCCATTTTGAGTGCTGATCTCTTATCACTACTCTCATTTTTCTTTCTTGCAAAAAGTCTTCCATCCAATTTAGCAATTTACCTTGTATTCCTCCTTCATATTCTAATTTCTTAAGCAACTTCTTATGTGGTACTTTGTCAAAAGCTTTTTTTAGGTCTAGAAATGCACAATCAGCCCATCCATCTCTTTCTTGTATTATATCTATTAGCCTTGAATAGAAACATATTAAATTGGTGACGCATGATCGTCCTTGTCTGAATCCAAATTGCCTTGGATTTAGTACGTTGTTTTTTTCCAAGTATTTTACCCATCTACTTTTGATAATTCTTTCACATATTTTTGCTATTGTACTTGTTAGAGAGACTGGTCTATAGTTGGTAGGTTCTTCTTTATTTCCTCCTTTATATATAGGTACTATATTTGCTTTTTTCCAATCTTCTGGAACTTTTCCTTCTTTTAAGGAACTGCTTATTATGCTATGTATTTTGTCTGCCAGTTCATTCCTGCATTCTTTCAGAATCCAGTTTGCTATTTCATCTGGCTCATGCGATTTTCTGACATCAAAATTACCCAAGTGTGTCAATATTTCATTCTTTGTTACTTCTATTTCTTCCATAGGGGGGACTTTTTCCTTCCACTCAATCTCTTCAGGTTGTATATTTTCCCTTGTAAACACTGATTTAAAATGTTTGTTCATAATTTCCGCCATTTCCATTTCCTCAGTGTATTCAACTCCTCCTTGTCTTAATTTCTCTAAGTCTTGTTTGTTTTTCAGTTTATTGTTTACAAATCTGTAGAATAGTTTTGGTTGATCTTTACACTTTTCTATAACATCTTTTTCATATTTTCTTTTTTCCTCTCTGCACTTTTGTACATATTCATTTCTATAACCAGTATATATTTTCCATTTTTCAGGTCTTCTGTCTTTTTTCCATCTGTTCCAGGCTTTGTCTCTTTTGTCCTTTAACTCCCTACAACTTTTGTTTGTACCAGCATTTTACATATTCTTTTTCTTGTTTTTGTCTTGGGACATACTTTTCCACTCCTTTTTTGTAAATTTTTGTCAAAATATTCCATTTCTCTTCCACTGTTGTTTCTTCTTTGTATATTTCTTCCCAGTATTCTTGTTGGAAGAATT